>NC_056739.1:1678844443-1679144443 GCF_019279795.1 Protopterus annectens | reverse complement strand
CACCTCTCCTACAACCCACACACAGTGGTAAAACTAAGTGGTTTGCAAGGAGTCCCCTACACCACAATATGTGGTGCAACCTCCTACATCACATTTGATTTACATCTGCTAACTCCACGTTTGCGTAACCGTGGAGAAAGGGAAAGCTGCCAATAACGTGCACAGCAGTGTTGCACAAACAGCGATTCCTTTTTGCCTAAGAGGCTAACCATCTGAGCATCAATAAAAGATGATTCTAACCAGCTATGTTTGGGCAGTTATTATCATATTATATTATTATTATTATACTATTTTATGTTATCAGTCACCTATAGGAGAACCTTACATCCTCACATTCTCAGTTTCAGCAGTATATCTAAAAGGTTTATGACATTAGATGCAGAAGTTTCTTTTCACAGGCAGGATGATTGGGGGTCATCAGCTGGATTAACAGAAAATTAATTGAACCATTTCATATCCTGGCTAATGCTGTACTGCCATCATTTACATCAAAATATTCATATTTTGCCCTTATATTTAATGGCACATCATAATAAATGCCTTGACAGCCCTACTAGTCTCAGTAGATTGCTGTGTTATCACTTTTTTTTGAAGAGTAAGAAATCATCTTTACTGCGTATTATCATTTACAGTTTCACCTTCTTATTTGCCTAATAAAAGACTTGGCAAACCTTGCTTTCCAAAATAAGCATGCGGAGTAAGAAAAGTTACAACTGCTCAAACTTTGCAAATTATTGAATGTAGCCCATTTTGTACTGCTTTTCTTTTTTTTTTTTTTCTTTTTTTGCCGTCTCATCCAGTGGTATTGTAAAGGTATTCATGAGCTGTTTCAGTTGTATCACTATGCCATCAGATGGGCTGTAAGGAATCCTGTGAAATTTTCCAGTAAGCAGACCTGGCAGAGGGAGTTCCAGTAATGCCAATTTCCACAAATTTTCAGATATGTTCCACTTCTAATTTGTGCTTCTGTTTGAGCTGGTTTCATCAAAAAAAATCGTATTAATTAAGTCCACACATTTAAATTTTTAAAGCAATTAGTTTATTTCTTAGCATGAAAGCAGTTTCTTTGTGCCAAATGAATTGTTCATCTGCTTGGTTTTCTCTCCTTGCCACTTATCCTCTCTTAGAATTTTCATTGGATCATCTTCCAGTGGTAATCTCAAGCAGGGGGATGAACGAGTTTATCTTCCAACTAAAGGCCTAGAAAATAATCAAAAGAGTAACTAGAAGGAAGCATAAAGCACTAGTATGTCTACATTTTACTTCAGCATTCCAAACAGTCCTCACATTTTATTCATGCCAACAGAGATGACATGGACATTGTGCTCTCTGCTAGATACATAACCCAACTGAGTCCTTTCCAATTTATGATTACCCAATATCTCTCAACCTTTTTGTGCAAGAAATCTGGACAAATCCTGACAAAATGGGGGGACAAAGGCCCAAAATCAGGGACGGATTGTAAATATTGATCTTATAAACTTAGAGAGTTCCTTGAGTAACAAGGTTTGTGTTTAAATATGTGCAACCAGATTTTCCTGGCTAGGAAGGCAGTACATTGACATTATTAAATCTAGGAAACCACCACTTGTTATTTGTGGTAGTGCAAAACAGACTGTACAAGTAATATGCCTCATCTAAAAATACGGTATTCAAGTGTAAAGCTAGATTTTCTTTAATTAGAACTTTTGAGATGGTGGAAAGGTAATTCACTGTGCCAATTTTTTCATTACAATAGGGTAAGATATCGTGTGTAAAGATGGTCTGCACCAAAACAAACAATGACAATTCATTCCTAACTATGGCCTCAAATTGTTTAAAACTGATGCAGAGTTGTGACATACTATCACACTTTACTAAAGGCCAGTTTGACATTACACGCACTGACCAATATACTTTTTGCACTGCAGTTCTATATGATAGTGATGTGGTAAGTTTCAGACTCTAATATCCATTTGCAGACTATCACCCGTACATTTTTAACCATTGGTTCAATCCATATAATAAGAATTACTCTTTCAGCCCATGAATGTAAAATACTCTCCCTTGCTAATAACCTACAACAAATTTTCTGTGTAATGTACTAGTGAAAAGCATTTAAAATAACCATAAAGTACTTTGCACATAAGTGGTGCTAAAAGATGAGAAATAAAAAAATAAATCAAATAAAATTTCTCCTAAAGAGCAACAACGGCGTATTTAAAAGTTACAGGATTAACAGACTTACAACAAATACATTATGTGTGACCCATCCATCCATACCCCTTTTTCCCATTTTCCACATGGGGTTGGGGTGTCACTTTAACAGTGACAATCACCTAGTGCCAAGGTTCCCACCACTGGGTGGCTAGCCCTGTCATGATTCCTCTTCCATACCACTCACACTCATGCAAACTCACATCTATGGCTAATATAGAGAGTCCAGTCCATCTAATGCATGTCTCTAAAGTGTGGGAGGAAACCAGAGCACCCAGAGCGGACCCACATGGACACAAGGAGGACATGCAGACGCCACACTGTAGGCACCCCAGCTGCAAACTGAACAGGAGAACATCTTGCTGTGAGGTGACACTATTGACTGCACCGCTGTGTCCCTGTCCTACCTTATAAAACATCTGTGTGATATGGTAACTGTTTTGAAGGTTCTGAGGTTCTTAACTGCATTTTCTAGCAGCTTAATAGCATAAGTGGGTCATTTGTAAATATTCTACAAGTTGTTAAATGAATAATTACCAACATTTAGTGCTGTCATGCAGCGTTCACTTATGCTAAGTTTGGTGTGCATTGTGTTTAGACATAAGTGCAGATTGCCCAAACTATAGAATATGTATCATTCTGTGCCTAAAGAGAGTGCCCTTTAACCTCTGACATATCTGTATTCCTGTGATTTATGTCTATAGAAATGCATCAGTGTAGTACATTGTACTGTAGCTTAAGGGACCTAATCTTTGCCTTTGCACAGCAAACAAATGTGATTTAAAATGTCTCTCTAAACGAAAAGTACATTTTGACTGTGTGATTGATTCATTAATAAATAGTCTTGCTGATGTTATAGCAAACACATTTTAGTTGTATATCTTCCATTCTAACTAGGGAAGCTAGTTTATATTACTTTCCTCATGGGTATGGAAGTCTATAACTAACAATGCAACCCTTCTCAGTCATTTAAGTAGGTGGTCAGCTTTGCAAAGTCTGTATCATAAACATAAAGGCGCTGTAAGGTTATTTTAACACAGCTGGTGGTCTTTTCTCAAAAGGAATACCAAAGGAAATGGATACATAAATAAAACAGATATCAAACAGCATGTTGAAGGGTGGTCTACCTCTTGGACAGTAATGCTATTTGAGCTGTCATAGTAAAAGATAACAATGTTATGGGGCTTAGAATCAACAGATACTGTCAGCTTTCTCACATACAACCAGCAGTGAAATTGATTGTTTATGATTTTAATGCACTACTTTTGTACCAACAGCTACTAAGATTATTTTACGAAACAATGGATGCCCGTCATGTATAGCTTAACACAGTTTATCTACCTGAAGATCTTGTTGTCTGTTGCATATATTCCACAAACTGTTTTTATTATACTGTACAAACAACACAGAAAAAAAAAAACAGATTGCTGTGCATTTTCTTATTCATAATGCAAAATAGGAGCCATTATTGTTCCTTAAGATCATAATGTTAGCCAGCATGTCTGTGAAAACTGAAGATTTGCATGTCAGGGTTGAGACATATCTGGCATTGCTTCTTTATTTAATGCTATATCATCAACTTTAGATCACCACATTAAAGCATTGGTTTATAATACCTCTTGCTTTCAAAAGACACATGTCCCTAAAATTATATATACCTTAGCATGCAGCATTTACTCAGCATGAAAAGCAACAGAAAAACTTTAAAATCATACTTAGCTTTCAACAAACACAGTACAGTACTTTCAGTAAATCACACAAGAATTAATCAAAATAATGTGTTAGCAACTAGCAAGCTTTAAAGTTTGGATATATTTAAATGAAATATCTAGACTGGACATTCGGCATTACTTAACATGTCTAGCCAGACAGCATAAGCCACAGATCCATACAAATATTGTGTAATTCACAGAAATTCTGTGATGTACATCTGTTTGTTAGAAATAGTTTAATATGCTTTACATAGAATGTATGTCAGTTGTTCAGTCTTAGTGTTGTAAGACTCTTGTACGTTGTGTGGTCAGCAATAGTCATGCCTTGCTTAGTCTGTGAAGGAAAAAAGCAGATTTTACGTAACAGTATAGAAGGCACTCATACCTGATATTTTTTTTCAATTTGTAATATAATTAGGAAATGTAAATATCATTAAAGTCTGTTTTGTACATTTAATGAAGTACTGATATGTTTGTTTCACAACAGAGTCATCTTCTGTTTCAGCTTGTGCTATATATCATTCCTACTCCCCTCTCCCAGGCCAATTCCAGTTCTTACTTTCTTCTTGAGATCTAGAATAAAAAATACATAAGATGAGGCCTACAAGTCACAGCAAGGTAATGTTTTCAGAAGGCCACAGTGAGCAGTATACAGAAAGGGCTCCAAGATGTTGCCATATCTTCAGCTGTAACAGAAGTCATATTTATGGATAACTAATTGACATGTCATCATCTTTAAGTGTTTTTATTTTTATACTTTTTTTGATTGGAGGCACTTTTTGTGTTTGTTCGTGCTGGTCTTGTATCTCCTAGATTATATTGAAAGATTAATATGAAAGATATCTGATTCTAGAACTTCCCTGACACATTTTTGTTAGTCTGTATCATTACTAATCCTTAAATAAGTGACAAAACCTTATACATGTGAAGTACAATTGTACAGCTTTTTCATTCTGGCACTAATATGGCCCATTATATGGCAGTAAATAATCTATGTGAGTGTCGCTACAAAGAAATAGAGACGCTAAGTAGTAAAGGCTAGAGATCCAAACTTTCTTGCTTGAGAGTTAAGGATAAACCCCAAAATCTGGAACAATTTTTTAAATATTACTCCAATTCACTTAAATTAATAGAACAATAGGTTTTGCATTGGCATGTACTTTTTGTACCTTAAAAAGTATGAAACTCTAATGCCTGGCATTATTTACTGACTAATCCTAAGTGACTTATCAGAAAATCAAAACTTTTAAGAGGGAAGGACAAAAATATGAGACAAAATCAGTGACAACTGAGAGATATGGGCAAAGCAATATAAATAGCAAAGAAGGATACATGTACTGTTGTTGCTGGGAAAGAGTGACCCTAGTATACATCACTTTTTCCTTTGAAAAGTCCTGTAACACATTTAATGCATCAACTTTCTATATATAGTATTCCAGTGAAGCTATAAAAGGGCATTCTAACATGTCAGGGTGTAAAACACCATTCACTGAGGACATTTTGAACTGGCTTCAAAAGTATAAATGCTAACCATTTGCCTTAAAATACAGCAAGAATTAATTTTTTATCATTCTTCTTCAGGTGCAAATATATATGACATTTAAAAAATGTATTTCATGTAAACAATTATTAAATCAGCTGCTAATTAATGCAAATGAATGCTCCCGTTTAAAGGCAATGACTAAAACCTTTTTTTAAATGTACAAAATAGAACAAGCTATAATTAAGAAAGACCAATAATTTTGAACCGAATAACTCAAAAGAATAAAAAAATAAAACTCGGTAGTAAACCAAACTTCACTTTAATGCAACAAAATAATCCAGTAAGCGCTTTCGTCTCTTGACACTGAGACTTCATCAGACTGATATAAATATAACCAACATTTCATTTAAATACTTTAACAATGTTTTCTATAAAATGGCTTTGCAGGTTTAATGCCTTAACCCCTTCCTCCTCAGGTATGCCACAAAATCTTCCCTGCTGTTTAAACCTGGAGGATAACATGCATTTAATCTAACCTGCCATGAATATTCCAGCCATCCACATTCTTCTTCAGCATTAAATAATGTTTCAAAACCAGTGATAGCACCCAAAACCATACCTCTCAACCTAGAAACATCAAAAATCTGGACAAGGCCCATGAAAAATAGGTACAAATCTGTACGCTGATCAACATACAATTTGCATACATAATTAAGTAACCCTGCCTACTCCAATGGAATTGTGGGATACCAACTTTCAAATGGAAACTGAAGAACAGACAACCAAAATATGGCACCAGAGTCCCCCTGCAGCCATTCCAATGTCCCACTACCTGGCTATTTCGCCCCATTTACCATAAACACAAATGTGTGCATACTGTTTTACTTCTACAATTATTTCAATTTAATTTTTAAATTTTATAGCACAATGCACAAAAACACTAATAGTTATCTACTAAAAAGAGCAACACTCTCACAATAAAAATAGACTTGGCATTAAAACTTCTCTGCCCTTGAAACTCACATTAATTGAAACAGCATTAAAACCCACACCACATCCAAAGAAAATGCATCTGGCCAGTAGTGGATAAAAATTACCTTTGAGTTGCTTTCAAATCATAGGGCCCTGGCTTGCACTCAAAACAAGAAACATACATGCATTCTTTGATACACCTTCCTGACTTTATTAAATTATATTCTTTGTATAATGCAGTACACTTGTTAGACTTAAGTTAGAGTGCATGTTAAAATTTATTGTTTGAACATTTTCCAGTAGGTATTAGGCAATGAAACAAAATGCATGAACCAATAATGACAACACTGCACAATTCAGAACATTTCCATCACAAAAGTCTACTTCCACACACAGAATAAATTATATATATATATATATATATATATATATGTGTGTGTGTGTGTGTGTGTGTGTGTGTGTGTGTGTGTGTGTGTGTGTATCATGACTGTAGGGTAAGCCATAGGCACCTTGCATAGTTTCTCACATTTGTTTTCAATTTCAGTTTTTTTTTTTTTGGGGGGGGGCAAAAGAAAAAAAATAGGGACACATTTTAAACATTGCTTGCATAATTTTGGAAAGTTGCTACAATAAAATGTTGTGTTACCCCCATGCATTTCACTGGTAAGTCTTGAACGTAGAACCCTGTGCTCTACAGTCAGAACAACATACCACTATGCCAAATCAGCAGCTTCCTGCAAGACATGCAGACTGAAAATTAAATGGCTATCATTTATTGAATTCAGTTCTCACTTCCCACCACCATAGCTCTCAACCTCTTAGCACAAAAAAACTGGACAAAGCCGATAATGGTGGAAAGCTACTGTTACTTATAGTAAGACAAGGGATGTCAACATTTTAGAAGATAGTGGCTATAATTTTAAATGAAGTGTGATGAAATAATTTCCCTATAAATGTATGCAATATCTTTAGTTGAGTAGGGTCTTTCATTTTCTGCCAGAGACAAGTCAGAGCAATTTTTTCCAGGTGCAGGTTTTAAATTCAGGCTACCACAGTGTATGTCATCAACAGACAAACAACACCAGTCACTAGAACAACACTCAACACCCTTATACACTATATTCCTTTATGTTTAAGAAAACAGCACCAGCCACTAGAGCAACACTCAACTCCCTTATAAACTGTATTCCTTTATGTTTAAGAAAACAGCACCAGCCACTAGAGCAACACTCAACACCCTTATACACTGTATTCTTTATGTTTAAGAAAACAGCACCAGCCACTAGAGCAACACTCAACACCCTTATACACTGTATTCTTTATGTTTAAGAAAACAGCACCAGCCACTAGAGCAACACTCAACACCCTTATACACTGTATTCTTTATGTTTAAGAAAACAGCACCAGCCACTAGAGCAACACTCAACACCCTTATACACTGTATTCTTTATGTTTAAGAAAACAGCACCAGCCACTAGAGCAACACTCAACTCCCTTATAAACTGTATTCCTTTATGTTTAAGAAAACAGCACCAGCCACTAGAGCAACACTCAACACCCTTATACACTGTATTCTTTATGTTTAAGAAAACAGCACCAGCCACTAGAGCAGCACTCAAAACCCTTATACACTGTATTCCTTTATGTTTAAGAAAACAGCACCAGCCACTAGAGCAGCACTCAACACCCTTATACACTGTATTCTTTATGTTTAAGAAAACAGCACCAGCCACTAGAGCAGCACTCAACACCCTTATACACTGTATTCCTTTATGTTTAAGAAAACAGCACCAGCCACTAGAGCAGCACTCAACACCCTTATACACTGTATTCTTTATGTTTAAGAAAACAGCACCAGCCACTAGAGCAACACTCAACACCCTTATACACTGTATTCTTTATGTTTAAGAAAACAGCACCAGCCACTAGAGCAGCACTCAAAACCCTTATACACTGTATTCCTTTATGTTTAAGAAAGAGCAGTTACACTAGAAGGGCTGAACTTTAAAATGCTCTTTTTGTCCTTCTCATTCAGACCTTAAAAACCCTTTTAGGAACTTACAAGCCTGTTTCAGCGAGGCCTCATCATAAACCTTAGCAGTCCCATTGTGAACTTCTTGACAGCTTAGATCCTAAAACCTCATAGGACAATACTTCAGTAGGGAGGTCGGAAGCAGTTTAATAATTCTTTGGGAATGCCCTTTCAGATAAAACTTTAATAGATGAAAATATGCAAATTTGCTAAAGTATGGAAGGATGCTGATTCTCAGTCATGTCACTATATTGAAGACAGTATAGCAGACTAGCAAGTCTTAGAACTAACTGCAAACTTAGGCTTCAGGTTTACAAATAAGCTGCAAACAAGATAAGCAGCTTCATGCACCAGCTATAGACCTCTCATAATTATACTGTTCATTGATGAAATGATAGATGTAGATAATTTCAGCACTTTACCCAAAAGAACCTACAGATATTGAGTTTAACTTGCACACAAGACAAGAACAAAGCTTGCAGTAATAAGTGAGGATGTGAAAAACAGATTGATTACTTAGCGCGCACAGACCCACACACACACACACCCCTGTTGATGAGAACAGTACCTTAGAAGTATTCATACTCTGTCCGTGCAAGTTAGTTCACAGAAATTTCCTAAGTCCAGCTGTTACTTCAGTAAGAAATAAGCAGCTCGCAAAAGAAATAGCTCATAAGCAGCTCTGCCTGGAAAGGTGTTCATGTTCACGATCCTTAAAAATAACTCCTTCAGTAAGAAATAAGCAGCTAAGCAGCTCGCAAGTTACCGGGAAAGCTGTTAATGTTTTTTCAGTGTATTTCAAACAGCCAGCCAGCTGGGAAAGCAATTGAGCTCAATTCCGACAGGCTGACTGCACTGACGTCATCGCGCACGTGATGATGTCAGCTCCGAAAGCGCAGAAAATTAAAAAAACTAGAAAAAAAAATCGGAAATGAAGGGGTGCCACTTGGGAATCATGGTACCCCATTATTTGGACCACAAAACTCAGTAAAAGCCAGATTATTCGGTATGGTTGGGAGGAATGCCCAAAACTATAAATTTAAATTCAACTGTACCATTTCCCATTTTATAATATTTGCCTAAGGCATTGGTCTCATTACCAGTTTCAAAAGCTCTTTTGTGTTCATACATCCTTTTGTACAATCCCCTACTAGTATGTCCCACATAAAATGCCCCACTCGGCTTGCAAATAATTAGATACACAAAATATTTCGATTAGCATGTGTAAATGTTATTAATGTTGATTTTAAAATTATTTACAGTAATGCCACTAATTCCATCATAAATTAGATCACAAAAATTACATGCAAAGCATTTTCTCATACTTCCACTGAGGTTTGATGGTCTAGCATTAAGCTGACTTTGAAAAAAAATTTGAAACTCTTTATTTTTTTACACACAAACCTTGGACCCTCTCCTACTGCTTTGAAAACCTCTTCATTACTCTTTAATATTTTCCAATTGGTATTAATAATTTGTTTGATTGCTTCAGAATCAACACTATTAGAAATTAGCATAGCAGTTCTATAGTCTTTGGTGACAGTTCTCCTACAAGGTACACTGGCAGTTTTCCTGATTTCACTAATCTCATCAGATTTGTTCATCACCAATTCTTTAGAATAACCTCTAGCTACAAATTTACGACATAAATTTTCATTTTCAGTGGTAAAATCCTCATCGTTAGTAGTTAGTTGATGGACCTTCATTAACTGACCTTTTACAATATTTTCTTTTGTATGCTTGGGATGCATACTAGAAAAATGTAAGTATGCATTATTCTACACATTCATTTTATTTATTTTAGTTGACAATTTCCCTTTGTCCTTATAAACTGTTTCATCCAAATAGGAAATGCTTTTATTGTCCCATACTGATGTAAACTGTAAGCAAGTACAGACCCCATTGATATAAGCTATAAACGATCCCTTCTTGTCTGAAGAAAATCTATCAGGCCTTGTAAATATAGCACCTCCTCTCCATACAAGAAAAAGGTCATCCATAAAACGTTTGTAACAGACAACATTGTTTTTAAATTGGTCAACATAAATATACATTTTTTCCAAACCATTCATAAAAATATTGGCATAACTGGGTGCCATCGCTGCACCCATTGCCACCCCATTTATCTGATGGTAAATATCATCCTTAAATTTGAAAAAAATTATAATTCAGAATAATATCTAACATTTCCATTAATAAGCTGATCGTATTGTTGGAAAAAAATCCTGAAGCCAAAAGCTCCAACCTAACTACTTCCATTCCCTCGTCATTGGGAATTACTGTATATAACGATTTGATGTCCAAGGTGACCATTAAATCAGAATCTAAAATGTTGGCTTCTTTTAAGTTGTTAGTAAAATCAAAGGTATCTCTAATATATGAATTGTTTTTCACCGCCACTTTTTGTAAATGCTTATCAACAAAAATAGAGACAGCCTCTGTCTTTGTACCTTCACTGGCCACAGTGGGTCTCAAAGGCAGATCATCAAAATTTTTGTGGATCTTGGCAAGGCCAAAAATCCTACTAAATGTGGGTGACGCATTATTAATATATCTCTTGATTTCTTCTGTTATCCTACCTGTATAGTACCATACTTCTATCATAGCATTTATGAAACTATAAGATTTTTTGACTTTATTAAAGGTCACTTTTTCATAGTAGCTCTCATCAGCCAACATATAATATATTTTGTTTACATAATCAACTCCGTCACAGACTACAAAGGCATTGCCCTTGTCTGCTTTGCTAATTAGCAGCTTATCATCATTCACCAAGTCATAAAACAGTTTGCGTTCATCAGCAGTCATATTATATTT
Organism: Protopterus annectens; assembly: GCF_019279795.1. Taxonomy (NCBI): domain Eukaryota; kingdom Metazoa; phylum Chordata; order Ceratodontiformes; family Protopteridae; genus Protopterus; species Protopterus annectens. Next base: position 1,679,133,231 of record NC_056739.1, on the reverse strand, counting down.
AAAGGAACTCTCATTGTCCAACAATGCAATAATTTAAAACTCAGTCATAGTGAGAAAAATCTCCAGTTCCCCTCTCAAAGGAGGGTTATAAATACTTTTAAAATACTATATAATACTTTATAAATAATTTTAAAATCAACATTAATAACATTTACACATGCTAATCGAAATATCTTGGGTATCTAATTATTTGCAAGCCGAGTGGGGCATTTTATGTGGGACGTACTAGTAGGGAATTGTACAAAAGGATGTATGAACACAAAAGAGCTGTTGAAATTGGTAATGAGACCAATGCCTTAGGCAAATATTATAAAATGGGAAACGGTACAGTTGATTTTAAATTTATAGTTTTTGGGTGCTATTACTGGCTTTGAAACATTATTTAATGCTGAAGAAGAACTTGGATGGCTGGAATATTCATGGCAGGTTAGATTAAATGCATGTTATCCTCCAGGTTTAAACAGCAGGGAAGATTTTGTGGCATACCTGAGGAGGAAGGGGTTAAGGCATTAAACCTGCAAAGCCATGTTAAAGAAAACATTGTTAAAGTATTTAAATGAAATGTTGGTTATATTTAATTCAGTCAGGTGAAGTCTAAGTGTCAAGAGACAAAAGCACTTACGGGATTATTTTGTTGCATTAAAGTGAAGTCTGGTTTACTACTGAGTTTTATTTATTTATTTATTTATTTTTATTTTTTTTCAAGCTGTCATTAACTTGATTCTTTTCATCTGCTAACCACTGTGAAACAGTTTAGTTGAAAATTAAATTTCATATAGGTTCATAGGTAGGTACTAGGCTATCGGCCCAAGGGCCTATGTAAGCCTAGCCAGCAAGTTTCCATGGCTTACGCCACCCAAGAAAGTTATTTTCCTGTGTCACTGTCGAGCAGAGACACAGACGTGATCTCTGGGGTGCATTTCCTATTTCCCATCCACTCATCAAGATTTTTCTTGAAGAGTGCTAATGAAGAACTTTGCTTGACATAGATGGGTAGCTTGTTCCAGAGTATGGGAAGTCTCTGGGACAGGAATCTATCCCTCCAGCATGTCCTGCTTATTGTGGTGACAAGGTTTAGGTCCCAAGAGCATGTAGCTCGGAGAGATTGGGATTTCTTTAGGTGTAGCATGTGCAACAGCTTTGGGTTTATCATAGCTTTATATGTTAGGCAGAGATCACCTCAGAGTAGGCGATATGCTACGGAGTAAAGCTGGAGTTTTATGAGGCGGTCAGTGTAGGGCATTTGTTTGAGGCCAGTAATCCTCTTTGTGAGGTATTTTTGTGGCCTTTCCAGCTGCTGCAGATGTCTTGTGAGCTACATTCCAAAAGGGGTGTTGTACTCTATAATGAGCACAGAGCCCACTGAGGAAGCTATAACTTTGCACACTAGGGTATGTTTCTCAAGATAGCATATGTCAATGACCAACTTAAAAGACTTGAACACTAGCTTTTTTAGAGTTTTAAGTTATTAAGAACAGCAAGCTACATAACCCACAGACCCTTGTAACATACATGGTAAGAAAGTTGCTTTTGTGTTAGATTATCATTTAAATATCATCACTCGTTGAGGTGCCGGAAGTTGCTGAAGGCTGTGGGGGTGGAAGACAAAAGGGGCACTTAGTGACCTAAAAGGGCATGCAGTTTTTTAGCTGTCTAATAACAGAAGCAAATCTATGTCACAAGATGTATATACTGTAAAAATCCTTTACATTTGCTCTAATAACAGAAGCATGTCTATGACACTATATGTATATATATATATATATATATATATATATATATATATATATATATGTATATATATGTATAGTGTAAATGTGCATTACATTTGGAATGACTGCACAGAAATGTCATAGAAATGTACAAACAAAGCTAATTTTTTCCCTGCATGGTATGTGATCCAGTAGCCATATATTCAGAAGTTAGAGAAACAAGTGTAACAGTGTGTAACACACTTGCGGTGGCCACACACAGGGCAGGCACCACAGAAGAGTGGTGGGAAGCTGTTAATGAAGTGTTTACCAGCTGTCCACTGCTCTCTTGTGGTCACTGCTGATTGCTGTTAATGTTCCAGTGTGTGACTAGACCTTAACAGTAGGAAGAGGTAGATAATAAAAGTTTGTTAAGAACCTATCCAGTGTCTGAATGGTGCTTACATAGTATGCCTTCCCCAAATTCAGAGTATTATCACTGTGATCCGTATAGTACAAGTCATACTCTTTCAAAAATAAGACATCAAATGCATCACTGAACATTTAGATCCTGGCAGCGTCTACAACTCAGGTTGACAGCTTCTGCCCTGGACTCACTTGTTTTACAGCCGACACTGCATGCACAGAAGGTTGCTATAGCTTGTGTTTGTGGGTGTTAGGGCTGACAACAGTGAGGTTATTTCATAAATTCTCACAATCAAACCTCACAAGTATGCACAGAAGGCTTTTGTGGGGCTGTTATGGCATGGTCATTATTTCTTTAACTTTTTACAGTCATAACTCACAGATGTGCACACAACATCACTATAGTTTATGCAGGGTTGATATGTACCGTCTAAGAACAACAGGCTAGAATACATGGCTGTATAACTTTTGTCTTTTTTCTCACAATCATATCAGAAATGTATACAGGTGACTAACATTGGGAGGTAGGGGTAAGTTGGGATATTGTAAATATACATCTGTGATCAACAAGTTAAAATACTTTACTATATTTTGGTTGTCAAATGGATACAGAGATGGCAGCTGTCTTTTAGGGGTGGGGCGAAGGGACAAGCTGTATGATGTGCAACAGCAGCAACTTAAAATATATAACTGAGGCCATTTATTAATTCACTTTCATCCCAATCTAACATCAGAGGAATACAGACAATATTTTTTTTTATATTGACAGGGAGACAGATATTCTAAGGTATGATTCATGTACCTTTGCAAACATTTATCTTCTTAGTTTACTTTTTTGTCAACTTTGATCATTAAGCCTTGGGCACAACTTAATTTTTACTGAATTTCTTTAGTTAGTCAGGATTTTTGTCCAGGCCATAACTGTAACAAAAAGCTGGGGAAAAGGTTCTAAAGTGTACCTTCTAGCATCTAGAATCCATGGATTCTGAGGTCTAAGTAGCCTCCAGACTATCAGCTTAATTCTATTATTTCCAATGCAGTTATTACACGGCAGTCATGTCCACTTAGGGAGTGGTGAGCGGATACAGGAAGACAGGAAGAAAATCAAGAGGAAGAATGAATTTAGTTTCTGTACCTACAATGTTTATTCAGGCCATCTTTGTCTCAAAAGGTGTGGAAAAAAACCGTCTAAAATGCAGCTGAGAACAGCTTGGAAATCAACGGCTTGGGGGGGTGTTTGACACCTCCAGCTTAATTTGATCATTTCCTTGTTTATTATCGTGTAACCATAGAAAGTTAGGATATGCTGAAAAAATTCAGGAAAAAACTGAAGTGTACAACAAAGTCTGAGAAAACAAGAAATAAAAAATAATCAAAATGGTGTGACAAGGCCTGGGTGTGTGTGTGTGTGTGTGTGTGTGTGTGTGTGTGTGTGTGTGTGTGTGTGTGTGTGTGTGTGTATATGTGTGTGTGTGGGGGTTGAGGGTCGCAGGGGGTCCATGAAGTCCTTTTTTAAAGGTTTCATTTCACCAAAGGCCAGAGTAAAAATGGTCAGTACTGCTAGGCACTCTCCCATTTAAGTACATCACATGAATTATTAGCAAGGTTTGTTACTCTCCATATAACATTTTTGTGATACTGCTAATACCTGGATAGTGAATAATGTTTGCAGTATGCTTGATACAACAATCCCTTTGATTACATCCTTATTTACTACTACATATCATTCAGCTGGGGGCATGATAGTGTGAAACACGTCCTTGAGGATGTTCATCAAGCTGTTTCATTTAAATTTACCTACTGCTTTTGTCCTTGATGAGTGGAGCACTGCAGTGGTAATGCCCCTTCATAAAGGTGGCCTTACAACTAACCTGGGTAGCTAAAGTCCTATCAGCCTCACAAGCCTCATCTGCAAAACCATGGGGAGTGTTATAACTAACCTCGTAAACTGTGATATCAAGACTCTTCTTTGACATGACCCCAAGTAGTTTGGCTTTGTGAAGGGTAGATCCTGTGTAGTTATCCTGGTAAACTTCTTCAAAGAGTACAGAGGCTGCAGATGATGGCCATGCAGTGCACACGGTGTATGCTGGCCAGGCAAAGGTCTCAAACACCATTCCCCATGCTGGCATCATGCAAAAGCTAATTGCTTTAAAAATCAACCCATATGTAGTAAAATTGATAGCAAACCCAGACAGTGTGAGTTTCAGGTGCCCCATCAGAATGCGTGAAAGTGACCAATGGTACCCCTGAGGGCTCAATGATGGGACATTTCCTTTTTGGCATTAACTTCTCAGATCTCAAATGGAGAGCCAAGACTTCTTGCTAACAAAGTGTGCAGATAACTGCAAACTGGATGTTGTTGCTGAATCACGCTATGATACCCAAACTCCCCTGAATGAACTCTACCTCATAAATCATTGGTGTACTAAAAATGAACTCAACTAAATGCTAAAAAGGGTAGTGTCACTTTTGGTAGATAAGTCCTCTTCCTCACCATAATGTATAGCCAACACACCACTACAAATTCAAGATTTTATCAGGGACTTAAAAACTTGGGTTAACAGCTCCCTGTTTTTTTGTCCATCATGTGACAACAGTTGTCAAGAAATCCTTTTATTTGGTCTACCTAATTGCCAAGGAAATATCATCAGGGTCTAAAGAGGTAATCACTCTGCTATATACATCATTGATCAGGCCAATTTTCTAGTACAATACCTCCCTTTGGGATGTATTTCACTAAACATATCACACAATTGGAAAGACCCCAATGTCTCCAAGAGAGGCTTGAAATTCTCTCCCTTTATTCAGTATTTTCCAGACTTTTGAGGGGAGATCTGTCTTGCTTATTGCATCATTAGAGACCAAGTTGTCCTGAGGCTTCTGTTTCTCTGCAAGTCGGATATCTCTATCAATATTAGAACCAGGGACCTAAATCTACAGCATCAGATAAATACAGCACAGTGAAGAGGAATGCTTCTAAGCCAGCACCTCCCAAACCTTTGGAATAAATTTCCCCTACATATTAAGCAGTATGATTCACTGTCTTACTTTAAACATAAACTAGAAGCTGGATGGGTATCCTCAAATTTACTCTGGACTTTACTGGTATATCCCTCCTGGAGAAAGGAAGTGTTGCCTGTGGGAGGGTACTGGCAAAGAGTGAATGGTCATAAGATTCATTGACCTTGGAATATCGATGAATCAGGTAATCTAAACAGTTTTATGGCTTAGTCCCATAGCTTGTCATTAAAATCTCTGCCTACACCCATAATGACCCTGAATAGTATACAGTGGATGCAAAAGCATGAAAGGATGAATAATTAAACGTAGCAAACTGATTATTACATTAGAAGTCAGCCTAGCTCCAGTGAAAGGTACCTTTGTGAAAGTTTCTGCCTAAAACAGGCTATTAGACAAGAGAACCAGTCTGTCCTGGTTCTCAGTGGGTGAAAGGCAATAAACATGCAGGTCTGGCCAATTTAAGGAAATTAAACTTTACTTACAGAACATACCTCTTAACTGTATGAAGTACATTCATGAATGCAATATCGTATTGCACTTTTGTAAAGTATTGTCTCTACTGCTATTGATCTCGGTTTGTGTCTGAAAAAGATCAATAGATTAGCCACTTACCTGGTAAATAACCAGCAGTCAATCAGTAAATAAATAAACTGTCCAGAATTTTGCAGAACTTCCTTGATTTTGCCTCATATATTTGCCTTGTCCCTTGTAAAATATTTGATTTTTCTGGTCACTTTTTTTATTTTTTAACTACTTAATTTTTATTATTATTTTTTGGTTTGCTTTTTTTTTTTGTGGTTTTCACTCAGGATCATACCTTTCAGCTCTCCAGAATTCCACATAATGCCTAGACTATTGTTTCTTATTTTCAGTCTGTTCCTCATAAAATCTGTAGTTTTCTGACAAACCATTGAGAACTGTGCCCATTAAATAATAAAACATTTGAGTCTGATATGTCATATCCTTCACAAAATGCATGCTAATATAAAACCTGTTATTCTCACAGCTTTCTAACTTTATAAGGCAAATACTTAAAATCTTTCCCTGATTTTGATCCTTTATCCCCCCCCATTAATTCTCTTTTTCCAGAATTTTTAAGCAAAAGTTGAGAGTTATGCAGATGATTACAGTCAGTTACTAATGCCAGATGTTAACATTTCATACTTCTATGGTTCAGAAAATGCATGTTGATGCATTCTGTTAACATTTTCACTTAGTAAGTAATAGTTAAAAATTGTCCCTGGTTTTGAGGCTACATTTTCCTGTTATGTTTGACTTTATCCAAAATTCTTGATGAAAGAGGTTGATCGGTATGCCTCAGAAACACTGGCATAGCCATTGCCATGGTAACTATGAGCTTGGGCTGCTGGAAAAAGACTATCACTCAAATCACCGTTTTCCAGCTGCCTGAGCTTGTAGTTACCTTGAAAACACAAATGTGAATGATTCCATGTGATTGATACTCTGGCTGCAGTTTCAGGGCATATTGGGTGGCTGTTGAAAGGGGGGCTCTCACCTGCTTTTGCACTACGGTTCTGGTGCCATGTCATCAGTGATATTTTGTATCTAACAGTTCTCCATTTTATGCCTAGAAAATCATGGATAAAGTTGTTCTAAAATATAATTTATCCTTTTTCCACCTGATACAGCAAGTTTAAAAGTGTTTATAAACCACAGTATATTATTTGTGTCACTGAAGGCTGAATAAAAGGCAGGGAACATTAACCATGTCTGCAGTTTTGATAAAGGAAGTATTTTTTTCTTTTTAAGAGCCTGAATTGACATAAATCCCTCAGTAATTTTGTATTGAGGATGATCTGATTTTCCTGATATTCTGAAGATAGAGGCAGAATGATGATTTTGGCTATGCCCAGACAACATGTATATTACATTTTACAGCCTAACAATGGATGTAATAATTTACATATGTTATACATATGTTATACTATATCACTACACTACAAGCTATGTTTCATCAAATTTCTAAAACTGAGAAATGCAAACCTGCAGTAAAATGATAAAAGAGATTTTCTTTTGCATAGGGCATCCCCCCCCCCCCATATTCCAATGTGGGAATTTCAAGTTCTTAAAATATATTTATCACTCAATATATATACATGCATTGCTGAAAATGTATAATCTTCCATTGGAATCTTGTATATCTGAGTTTGTGTGAAACTGGAGAGTGAATTACAAAATATCACATGTGGAGTAATTTGTGCTTATTTATATCCTGGACATTCAGTCTTACAGTCAAATTACTTGATCAGTAGTTTTATTATAATGTGTGTGCTCTGGCAGCTGTGGCTGCACACATTCGCACACCCTTGTGTGTGTGTGTGTGTGTGTGTGTGTGTGTGTGTGTGTGTGTGTGTGTGTGTGTGTGTGTGTCTGTTTGTGTCTAAATAGAAGCTGATGGACATGTATTTGCATTGTACTGGTTCTGATGTTTGCTACAAGTGTAATTCTGTGCACCCAATTTGAGATTTGAACACCTTGAATGGAATGTGTGTGCATGTTTTGTGTGTGTATGAGTGTGTATGTATATCTATATATATATAATCTATTAGCATAAATGCTCAATTTGGTAAAAATGGGCAATGTTGACTCCTGTTTTCTCCAAGAGGACAAATCCCCCATTAGTCCTGTTGTGGAACATATATATATATATATATATATATATATATATATATATATATATATATATAAACTGCAGTGGTGGTGCTGCGGTAGCATTGTCTCCTCACAGATAGACGTTGTTCTGTTCGATTCTCAGCTAGAGCGTCTTCTGTGTGGAGACATGAAGACATGCGTGAATGGGCGTACCTTCGTTGAAGGTTGTGCGTCAGGGCTGGCAACTCGGCACATAAAAATCTACTGCCAATCATTAGCAGACAGGAGTTCCACTGTGGTGACCCCTAACCGGGAAAAGCCAAAAGACACAACAATATATATATATATATATATATATATATATATATATATATATATATTAGTAATCCAACTCTTACAATAGCGAAGAAAAATGAAATATGAAATCAAACACTTTGTAATAAAACAAGAAAAATAATATGCTGACAAATACACTGGAGCCATTGTTAGCGCTTTCATCCATTTAATAATTGGACTTAATCAGAAATGAAATATAATACAATACAAGGTGTATATAACCATTTCAAAAAATGGGGTTGATCTCATAGTATTATGAACCAATAATATGTTGTATGTCTGTGTTAAAATGTAAAGTGATACAGTAAACCAATTATGTATAGAAAAGGAGTATATACAGACAGTGACACCAATCAAAATAAGGTACATTATTGGCACCATTTTAAGGCACACTTAATATTCAGGGTTTCATTTAGTTCTGGCGGTGCATCCGCATTCAGCTTCAATTCCGACAATAACTCTTTGACTTCTAGTAAAGTGTTACTGTCACCAAAGAACTGTTGAACACAATCAAGTACAAAAAATTTAAAATCCATAAAATTAGGACAAGTAACACTATGTTTAGCTAAGCCATTTTTGTTGTCCTTGTTTCTTATAGCTGTTAAATGTTCTTTGATCCTGGTGGAGAATTTTCTAATAGTTTTACCAATATAAAAGGATGAACAGGTAATGCAAACAGCTGTGTACGCTATATACATAGATTTACAGTCAAAATAATGTTTAAATAAAATAGAATAGTTATTATGTTTGAATATGCATTTATCACAGATTAGAATATGTGTACAGGCTACACATGCAGCACAAGTGTGCATACCTGGAGAGGAATTATGAATAGTGGGACATAACAAGAACTGTGTATCTCTGTTTTCAAAAGATAATCTGAGTGATGTAGTTTTTTTATGTGGAAATAAAGGTAAAGGAATAACTTGTTCGAGATCTCTTGGCTGGAATTTAGAACTTCCCAGTAACTAATTAAAATATCCTTGATAGCTTGTGTATCCCTACAAATAGATACAGGGAAACTAGCTTGTCTGTCCAACTGAGCTTGTGTATTACTTTCGTGCAGAGAAGTATGTAACTCATGGAGTTGATAGGCTCGATTATCATATGTAGTGTTCTGTGAAACAAGTAAATCAGTGCTAGTGCGATGTTTAGGTATAAATCCTTTAAAAAGTATAGATGGAAACTTCGAATGTCTTTTTGACCAAATTTTCTTAAATAAGGGTCAAAGGAAAAATATACTTTAAAAATGATCAAAACACAGTAGGTTCAGGTTAAGACACTTTAATCTTGCAGCAAGGAGACAAAAACGTGCTAATACAGAGTTTGTCTAACCAGAAACAGGAAATACATTCATTTTTATAGGTTATCAAATTAATCCTGTCCTACCATGCTGATGTAACAGATTACCACCTTTTCATCATCATCTGCTGACCATCTTTCCCATGAATTTCTGCTGATTTAAACAATTTTTATGTGAAACTTCCTGAGGAAAACAACATGGCCTTGGTTACTTTCAGTTAGATACTTATGTTACATTCAAGATACTACAGCTAAATCAAGCACAATGCTAGCAGTTCATTTCTCTAATAATCCTTTGTCTACTTTATCTCTAAATTACTGCAGCTGCAGAGGTTCCCATCCTCTGGACAAGGCTGTTTGTCTAGAATCATTACATTTATAATATAAAGCATTGTTCATTCATATGCTTCTGACCTAGCAGATAAACACCTGCTTCTCAAGTACATTTCCACAAGGCATAAACAAGAATATTGCTGTGCTAGCAGATACTAGGTCAGAGGGCAACTTGCAAGTTTCAGAAAGCATGCTGCAGTTTCCAAAAAGCATCTTTTTCAGTCTCATATGAAACTCAATTTGTATATAACACAGTGCATGAAAAATAGAATGAAAAGCATATTAAAAACACTTGATTATTAATTTGGCATTAAGCATACACACATTAATACATATTTTTCTAACATTTCCCTCCTGTTAATACTTTTTATTCTATTTTCAAAATAGCTGTTTAGCTTGCTTCTTTTCCTAACCTCTTCCATTCAGGATTTGCAGTTAAGAAAGTCATTCAGTTTAAACTTTTATGAAAGTGTTTCGCATTCTAGCAGCTCTTCAAATTCAGTACTTTGGTACATAGTTTCAGATACGGATATATCTATGGATTCTTTAATTAATCTCTTCATGCAGGTGATTCCACAACAAATACAAACTCCTATTAGGAGTAATCCTACCCCAATAGCAATCAATATGTTCATAAAAATGGAGCCCCACCCCCCAAAGGCATTCTGGAAAAACTTTGTCAGAGGGATTGGGCCTGGTTTGGTCATGGCCAACACTTGCTGAACCACCTCGAGATGGTCGTTAATCTCATGCTGATGGTCAGGAATGAACGCACAGCATTCTTCTTTGATTAAAGCGCAAGTTCCACCTCTCGCTGCTAGGGTGAAGTAAAGAGCCATTCGGTTTTGGAGCACTACAGTTCTCATGGCATTCAGTTCATCAGTTATCAGTTCAAGGGCAGAAAAAGTCGCATTACTCATTATTTCGAGAAGTTTGGACAGTTTTTGCAGCTCCCATATTGATTTAACTCCACCATACATGGGTGATATACCTGCCCAGGATATAACAGCATCACTCAAGTCCATGTGCACAAGTTTGGTTCCCACATTACGATGGTCTTTCCACCCTGCTTCGATTCGTCCCACTGGATTCTCAGGTTTCTTAGCAGTCTTTTTGGTTATGTCACGAGTATTTCGAATACTTCCCTGAGGCAAAACTGCAGTGTGTCGGATGGCCGGAACCAGGTACCCCAAAAAACAACTGCCAGACCAATTCTCAGGTAACCATTTATATGCCTTTTTACCACATACAAAATAACAGTCTTCTACCTTAGTTATTACTTTGTTATGAAATGACTGCCCTGCATGAAACATTTTCCTATCACTGATAACTGTTTGAAAAGTACAGGATTGTGTGTACCTGATCAAGAGTCTTATGTATAGATTTCAAAAATGAGTCATAATCTGTACTACAAGATCCACTCAAATCATTTGGTTTTCTATAACATTTATACTGTACTGTAACATTGCATTTACTCCATCCAACTTGGATGGTATCATTTTTATAGAAACATACAATTCCTTTTTGTGTCACAGGCAAATACAGTGCTACCTTATCTTGTGCTTTAATAGCGACTGTGTCAAAAAACAGATTTTCCCAGGTCTCATTGACCCCTAGGGGGATAGCAGTCATTAATAAACCCCCATATGCTGTTGGTATGGCCGTACTGACCCAGCAGTTTGAAACATTAAAAGTCTCTGCGTACACATGTGTAATTGCCTGATAAGTGTTAAAGTTCGGATGCCAGTCTATGTTTGGTTCATTATGCCTAATCAGTTCAACCTTTGTGGCAGGAAAAAGGAACGGCCACAACAAAAAGAACAGTGTGATTAATATTGCAATAAAAACAATCATACAAGTTTTCTGAGGTTGCTCAATGTCTCTACTCACTCTGTACCTGGCCATTTTGTTCTTGTTGTGCAACAGTAACAAAGTTTTTGTCCAGTTCAAAGTTTTTAACCAGTTTACAATGTGTCAAATGAATCCAGGAAGCTCGCTCTGTGATCTTGACTGCAGTGGGAGTCGACAGTAGTACCTGGTACGGATCTTCCCACTTCAGAGAACTCCAATTCTTTCGCTTCACAATCTTCACCCAGACCCAGGTGCCTGGGGCTACTGGTGCTTCCGATTTCGGTTGCTCTTTATCTGAAACAGAATTTAACTGCAAAAGTTTGTTATTCAAAAATCGCCTCATATATCCTGCAAGTGAACTGTCAGCCTCCTGCTCTGTAGACATGAGAGGTTTCCACTGAGGTGTATAATATGCCCTCCCAAACAAAGTTTCAAAAGGAGTTAATCCCTTCACATTTGGAACAGTTCTCATACTCAACAGTGCTAAAGGCAAACAGTGCACGAGGTTTTTCTGTGTTTTCGCTATCAACTTCCTAAGTTTGTTCTTCAATACCCCATTATGCCTCTCTACTAGCCCTGCAGATTGGGGGTGATATGCACAGTGGTTCTTTAATGATATTCCAAAATAACGACTGAGTTGTTGAATCGTTTGGTTCATGAAATGTGTCCCGTTATAACTATAAATTTTTTCAGGTATACCAAATCTGGGTATAATTTCTTTAACGAGGACCTTTGCAACAGTAGCTGCATCTGGATTTTTAGTTGGAAACGCTTCTACCCATTTGGAAAACATGTCTATAATAACAAGGCAATACTTCTTATTTTCACATTTATTCAATTCTATGAAATCCATACAAATAGTATGGAATGGATATGGTGGTGTAGGAAAATTCCCTTGCTTAGGCTTCAACGCCCCTTGTGCATGATGCTTGTTACAAACATGGAATGCTGCACAAACATTTTTTGTATAATTTGTAAATCCGTAGGTTGTAAACACCTGATTCACTAACTGTACCATCCCCCCTGTTGAGACATGGCTCTGCCCATGGCTCAACAATGCTGCATATCTAAACAAATTAGATGGCAAAATTGGTTTCTTTTCCTTGGAGATGTACAGTCCCTTTTAGGATTGCTCCTCGTTTTATCCACTTTTGTTTCTCAATATTTGTAGTAAGTGTCTGCATTGTTTTTAACATTTCTAAATCTAAAGTCTCTGAGGGTTGTAATTCCTCACTCAAAAGAAAAGTTTCTGTGGCTGAGGCTGCCTGCTTTGCAGCTGTATCAGCCCGTGCATTACCTTTTGAAATTCTATCCTGTTGTTTCATATGAGCTACGCATTTGCAAATAGCTACTTTTTTAGGTAACTGAATTGAATCTAACAAGTCTAAAATAAGTTGCGCATGATTGATCAGTTTACCAGTAGATGTTATCATTCCTCTATTTTTCCACTGTTGCGCAAAAACACGTACAGTAGAAAAAGCATACTGACTGTCAGTATAAATGTTCACTTTCTTACTTTTTGCTAAGGTACATGCCCTTGTTAAGGCAATCAATTCTGCTGCTTGTGCAAATAAGTTGTGTGGTAAATATTTTGCTTCTAAAGTTTCAGTATCAGAAACGACTGCATACCCCACTAGGTTCTGTCCTGTAGGACCCCTCCTGCATGAGCCGTCCACATAGCATGTCACCTCAGCATCATCCATGGGAACATCCGTAATGTCTTGTCTAGGTAATGTCTTTTGTTCAATCTCCTGCAGGCAGCAGTGTGGTTTGCCATCTGCAGGGGTTGGAAGCAAAGTTGACGGATTCAAAGTTGTGCATCGTTCAATTGTCATATGAGGTTGGCTCAACAGTATGGTCATACAGGAAAGATGCCTAGCTGGAGAAAGATATGCTACTTTTTCTTGCAGTAAAATAATTGCGACTGCATGAGGCACTCTCAATGTGAGAGGGTGGAATAACACTACTGAGGCTGAAGCCTGCACTGCCATTGCAGCTGCAACTACTGCTTGTACACAGTGTGGCAGAGATCGCGCCACTGGGTCTAACTGTGATGAATAGTAAGCTATGGGGCATTGTTTGTCCCCATGTTGCTGTGTTAATACTGATGTCATATAACATTGCTTGCAATCTACAGTTTGGATAAACTGCTTGTTTTAGTTTGGTAATCCTAAAACTAAGGATGATGCTATAAATTGTTTCAGCTTACAGGAAGCTGCTTCTGCTTCAGGTGTCCATTGTAATAAATCTTGTGCTGCCATCGGCTTCTTAAATATTAAATCGGCCAGTGGAGCAGATTCCAAAGCATAGTTCAGTATCCAACTCCGACAAAAATTAGTAGTTCCCAGGAAGGACATCATTTCCTTCTTGGTAGTTGGTCTAGGTGCTTGTAAAATTGCTGTTTTTCTGTCTTCATCTAATATTCTACCTTCTTTGGATATTACATATCCCAAGTACTTAACTTGTTTTCTCCAAAGCTGTAACTTGTCTTTGTTTACTTTGTGACCTTGAGTAGCTAAACATTGTAATAAAGCTATCGTGTCCTCCTTGCATTCTTGCTGAGTGGGGGCTGCCAGCAGAATGTCGTCTACATAAAGTAGAATCTGACTACCTTTCGGTGGGATAAATCCCGTCAGGTTGCTTGCCATTTCCTGTGCAAATATTGTTGGACTTTCACAATATCCCTGTGGTAATCTGGTATATGTGTACCGTTTTCCCTGAAATGTAAATGCAAACCAATATTGACTGTCGGGGTGTATCGGTATAGAGAAAAATGCATTACTAATGTCTACCACTGAAAAATATTTTTGTTCTGGCTTTAAATCATTCAGTAAGGTGTGTGGATCTGGCACCGTTGGTTCCCTGGGTATAACTGCATTATTTACAGCTTGTAAATCTTGGACCATACGCCATTCCCCATTTGCTTTCCTGATAGAAAATAAAGGTGTATTACATGGTGAATCAGGAGATTCTATTAAGACTCCTTCCTTAAGTAAGGCTGCTATGATAGGCTTGATTCCTACCTCTGCATCCTTTCTCAAGGGATACTGTCTTTTCTGGGGCCTAAAAGCTGACTTTGGCGTTATGGTAACTGGTCCTGCTGTTCGTCTTAGTCCTACATCTGATTTCCCTGCTGACCAGAGAGTGTCTGGTATGTCTCACAAGGCTTTTTCCTCTTCCTCCAATAAGAGTAATACTCAGCTATTCTCACTAGCCTGTGAGTGTACAGCTGGGTGTGTCTGTGTAATCCAGTTCAATTTCTGTTTCTGTACTCCTTGTTCAGAGAGCTCTAATTCTGTCTGCTTTTCCCACCTTGTGACTTTTTCACCTAAGTCTGCCCATTTTAAAGTTTTGTTCTTAGTTAAACTAACATGTGGCAGTTGATTAGATTTGTAAAGTGCTAAAAATTCCTGGGGCAATGAACAGCTTGCTACACTGTTCCCTTCTGCATCCCAGTACAAGTTTCACAATACTAGCCTGTTTGCATGGTTCTGAAACAATTCTTGTTCATAATCTTTATCAGGTCCTGGTCTATTACAGTAATATAGAGTACAATGCAACAAATGCTGTTTGTCAATGTCGAGGGAGGGGAACTTGCTGATGGCTACGTTCATCAGTTCTTCGGTTACTGCCCCTGGACCAGTCGTAACCAAGTCCTGGCTGTACCAATAATACATTTCACCCTCTGGTCGCACTACAAAAGTGTCCATTTGTCGCTGTGCTTCCATACCCTGCATGGTTGGAACTAAGGCTATGCCAAATATCTGCATCAAATCTCTACCCAAAAGATTTACTGGGCATTTTGCAGAAACTACAATTTTACTTTTCTGAGTCATCCCTGAAACGGGGTCTGTTATTGTTATGTCATTGGAGAGTGGCTTCCGATACAGCTGTCCATTGGCTGTTTTTACTAGTATATAATCTGGTGATTCTGTATCTTCCAGTAGCTTGGAAGGGTGTATCAGAGTCTGTGAGGCCCCTGAGTCACACAAAAATTTAACTTCTCTCCCCTCTACCAGAAGTGTCACTTCCGGTTTTGTGTCTGCTAAGTAAAGCTCTAAGCTCAAAAGAGCTAGGTCTAAAATTTAATTTTCTTCTATATCTTTGTATTCGTATACATCCTCTACTCCTTGTGTCACATCCTCTACTCCTGCTATCACATTTTCACTTACCTTTCCCTGCTCACTCTCTTCCAATGATTCCTGACTATCATATAGTCATTCCTCATCCTCCTTATTTTCTGTAGTCGCCTTCTTGTTTAGCCTGGAATCCCTCACTAAATGTCCTTTTTTTCCCGCACTTAAAACATTCACCCTTTTTCTTTCTTTCCTCGAAATCTTCTGATCATTTGTCAGATTGTTTATTTCCCTGGGTATTTTTCTTACCCTTTTTCCCAGTTTGTACTACAAAGACTTCTGACCCATCTTCTGCCGAAAATACTTGAGTTTTTTTTTTTCTTTTTACTATTAAAATGTCTTTCTGCATGTCTAGCATATTCAAGTAATGGCTGTAATCTACTTGTTCGATGATCTACCATATGCTTCGTAATAAAGCTACTAATGGGAGTTATACTACCCTTCAAGAATACGTTCTTTAACTGTTGTTCATATGAGGAATTATGCGCCTGGTTTTCTGGTATCTGCATTCCGCAGTGATTATTAAAACACTCTAACAGTCTAGCATAATATCTATCAACTGTTTCACCTTTGAATGCATTGATTAATGCAAGTCCAATCAGCCCTAGGATTCCACTTTTCAGAGATTCGGTCTGTCAGACCTTTCACTCTGCCATCCAGTTCTGCATTAGTATGTTGGAGTGGTCTAAGTTGTGCATCACGGGGATTCCAGTCGCCACTGATCATGTGCCAATCTGGACCCACAATTTGTTTAACTACTTTTTCTACTTCCTCTCCATTTAAATGGTAACTTAATCTCATGCCCTGTAAGTCTTCTAAAAATTTTCTAAAATTCACTTTTGGGTGGGGAATACCTTCCGTGGCTTTCCGGATATCTTCCGGTGTCCACGGTCTATAAACCAAAAGAGTCGGATCTTGTCCTGCCTGTCCTGCCTGAGGATTCGGTACTTCTATGAGCAGACACATCTCTTCTTCACTCATAGCCTGTGATGCCCTATTTAATTAATTTAATTCAATCTCCCTCCTCAAGTCGCGTGTTTGAGATCTAGTCTCGATAGGATCCCTGACAAACGGCTGTGCTTTTGCAGGGATAGCTGGGTATAGCGTAGGTGGATCAGTTCATCCACTCGCTTCATATTCTGGTAACGGAAGTGGAGGGGGTGAAAGAGGGGCCGTTGCTATTACTAAGTTATTATCTTCTTTGTCTAAGAACATTGTCTTTGAATTTTTAATTCTCTGCTCCCTATGGTTTGCTTCCTCAAGCCACCTATGCGCCTGAGGGACTCCTAATTGTCTCTGCTTTTTTAATTGACCTTTCGCATCTATTTTTAACTGTTTCACAAGTTTCATAAGTGCAAGTTTATCTAAATTACCCTCGAATTTATACTTATTGACCCATTTGGTGTAATATTTAACATTATCGGCATGCTGTAATTGCATATACTTCGCGTCTTCAGTTAGGGGTGTGTCCCGGGAACATTTTGTGCACTAATTTCCCATTGGTGTCTTAGCTAAGCTGTAAATTGTTACGTAACCCTTTCTATCACGTGGTACCAGAAATCTATACCTTTTCACAGTTTATCTAGAATAACTGTCTACCTATTCTGTTTCCCTGATCTATGACAAAAAACAGTAACCCATTTTTCTGTCCCTGATCTGCATACGCAAATTTACCTGACAAAAAACAGTTCTGTACTTAGTCCCTGATCTTAAAACAGAAATAAGGTAATTCCTCCTTACCTGACCCTCCATGAGTTGATCCACCGGATCGTTGACTCGTCCTCCAATGCCAGATCAGAAACAGTGGCTGGCCTCTTTCGAACGACAACTCAGTCGGAGGTCTTTCAAAACAGAAGAGCCTATTTGGCCTCTTCATACGGATGCATGCCACCGGGCCCAATTCTGACCTAGGCCTAGAGCGAGAGATATGTTTCCAGTCCGAAGGACCAATCTGTCAAAGGAAAAATATACTTTAAAAATTATCAAAACACGGTAGGTTCAAGGTAAGGCACTTTAGTATTGCAGCAAGGTGACAAAAACGTGCTAATACAGAGTTTGTCTAACCAGAAACAGGAAATACATTCATTTTTATAGATTATTAAATTAATCCTGTCCTACCATGCTGATGTAACAGATTACCACCTTTTCATCATTATCTGCTGACCATCTTTCCCATGAATTTCTGCTGATTTAAACAATTTTTATGTGAAACTTCCTGAGGAAAACAACATGGCTTTGGTTACTTTCAGTTAGATACTTGTTATGTTACATTCAAGATACAACAGCTAAATCAAGCACAATGCTAGCAGTTCATTTCTCTAATAATCCTTTGTCTACTTTATCTCTAAATTACTGCAGCTGCAGAGGTTCCCATCCTCTGGACACGGCTGTTTGTCTAGAATCATTACATTTATAATATAAAGCATTGTTCATTCATATGCTTCTGACCTAGCAGATAAACACCTGCTTCGCAAGTGCATTTCCACAAGGCATAAACAAGAATATTGCTGTGCTAGCAGTTACTAGGTCAGAGGGCAACTTGCAAGTTTCAGAAAGCATGCTGCAGTTTCCAAAAAGCATCTTTTTCAGTCTCATATGAAACTCAATTTGTATATAACACAGTGCATGAAAAATAGAATGAAAAGCATATTAAAAACACTTGATTATTAATTTGGCATTAAGCATACACACATTAATACATATTTTTCTAACAATAAGTAATTAATAAGTCTAATAGGGTAACCTCTTTGCAGTAAAAAGCATCCAAAAACTTTACTTCCTTGTATGAAATCCTGATCGTTACTTATAAGGCGTGAAAGTCTAATGAACTGTCCCCTAGCCAGATTGCGTTTCATAAAATAAGGATGCATACTAGAGAAGTTCAAATAATTATTTCTGAAAGTGGCTTTCCTAAAAAATGGAAGATGACCAGGAAAGATTATTCGTATTATAGGTTCATAGGTTCATAGGTTTATACTAGGCTATCTGCCCTAAGGCATTTATAAGCCTAGCCCAAATTTTTGTGGCTTACGCCACCCCTTATATGAAAAAATACTGTGCCCATTAGTTTGTTGTGCCTCTGTCCAGCAGTGACACAGAGATGATTCCCAGGATAAACCTACAATCTCCCATCCACAGGTCAAGATTTCTCTTGAACAGAGCCAGCGAGGTGCTCTGCCTCACATGGATCGATTTTATTCCACAGCATAGGGAGTCTCTGAGTGATAAATCTATCCCTCCAGCACGTCCTATTTATATCCGTGCTAAGGTTTAAGTCGCTTGCTCTAGTGGTTTTGGTGGATTTGGATTTTTGAGGTGGAGCATGTCCATTAATTCGGGTTGGACATGGCCTTGTATGTCAGGCACATGTCACCTCTGAGCAGACGGTATGCAACTGAATAGAGCTGGAGTTTCTTCAATCTGGCAGCATATGACAGATTTTGGAGTCCCTTTATCCTTTTGGTGAGGAACTTTTGGGGTCTCTCCAATTGCTGCAGATGTCGGGTGAGATACATCCCAAATGGGGCATTGTACTCGATCATTGGTCTGATAAGTGAAGAGTACAAGGGAACAATGACCTCACTAGATCTGGATGTGAATCCCTTCATGATCAGGTGGGCAATGTAGAAGGTCTTTCTAACCACTTTAGCAACGTGAGTGTCAAAAGAAAGGCCACTGTCAACCTGGGTCCCCAGGTCCCTGATAACCTCTTCTGTGCTTAGTGGATTGCCACCTATATGGTAGCTTGGGGTTACCTTGTTTTTCCGAAGGGTATGACTATACATTTTTGGCGTTTAACTTCAGTCCATGGCTCTGGCACCAGCTATCTGTTTCGTGAGTCCCTTCTGAAGGATATCCGTGTCCGATGCACTTTCCACTATGGTGCTCAGTTTGCAGTCGTCTGCAAACTTTGTCAGCCAAAGTCCTCCCATGTTGGCCTGTACTTCTGAGAAGTAGATGCCAACAATAGGGGCCAAGGACCGAGCCCTGTGGGACACCACTTGTGGCCGGCTTGGAGTCTGACATAGCCAGCAACTCTAACCCTGTGGGTTCTGTCCTTAAGCCAGCTTGCAACCCTACTTGTGACATATGGGTTTACATTTAAGCTGGTAAGTTTTACTACAATACCCGAGTGGGGTATTGTGTCGAAGGCCTTGCAAGGTCAAGGTAGGCTGTATGGACTGCCTTTCCCTCAACAATGGCCTTGGTGACTGTTTCAAGAAGTCGACCAAGTTCAAAGGCATGATCTTCCCTTTGAAGCCAAACTGGGTCGGGTCAAAAGTGAAAGGTCCATCAACTAACTACTAACGATGAGGATTTTACCACTGAAAGTGAAAATTTATGTTGTAAGTTTGTAGCTAGAGGTTATTCCAAAGAATTGGTGATGAACAAATTTGATGAGATTAGTGAAATCAGGAAAACTGCCAGTGTACCTTGTAGGAGAACTGTCACCAAAGACTATAGAACTGCTATGCTAATTTCTAATAGTGTTGATTCTGAAGCAATCAAACAAATTATTAATACCAATTGGAAAATAATAAAGAGTAATGAAGAGGTTTTCAAAGCAGTAGGAGAGGGTCCAAGGTTTGTGTGTAAAAAAGGAAATAGTTTCAAATTTTTTTTCAAAGTCAGCTTAATGCTAGACCATCAAACCTCAGTGGAAGTATGAGAAAATGCTTTGCATGTAATTTTTGTGATCTAATTTATGATGGAATTAGTGAAATTACTGTAAATAATTTTAAAATCAACATTAATAACATTTACACATGCTAATCGAAATATGTTGTGTATCTAATTATTTACAAGCCGAGTGGGGCATTTTATGTGGGACATACTAGTAGGGAATTGTACAAAAGGATGTATGAACACAAAAGAGCTGTTGAAATTGGTAATGAGACCAATGCCTTAGGCAAATATTATAAAATGGGAAACGGTACAGTTGATTTTACATTTATAGTTTTTGGGTGCTATTACTGGTTTTGAAACATTATTTAATGCTGAAGAAGAACTTGGATGGCTGGAATATTCATGGCAGGTTAGATTAAATGCATGTTATCCTCCAGGTTTAAACAGCAGGGAATATTTTGTGGCATACCTGAGAAGGAAGTGGTTAAGGTATTAAACCTGCAAAGCCATGTTAAAGAAAACATTGTTAAAGTATTTAAATGAAATGCTGGTTATATTTAATTCAGTCAGGTGAAGTCTAAGTGTCAAGAGACGAAAGCGCTTACGGGATTATTTTGTTGCATTAAAGTGAAGTCTGGTTTACTACTGAGTTTTATTTATTTATTTATTTATTTATTTTTATTTTTTTTTCAAGCTGTCATTAACTTGATTCTTTTCATCTGCTAACCACTGTGAAACAGTTTAGTTGAAAATTAAATTTCATATAGGTTCATAGGTAGGTACTAGGCTATCGGCCCAAGGGCCTGTGTAAGCCTAGCCAGCAAGGTTCCATGGCTTACGCCACCCAAGAAAGTTATTTTCCTGTGTCACTGTCGAGCAGAGACACATACGTGATCCCCGGGGTGCATTTCCTATTTCCCATCCACTCACAGGATTTTTCTTGAAGAGTGCTAATGAAGAACTTTGCTTGACATAGATGGGTAGCCTGTTCCAGAATATAGGAAGTCTCTGGGACAGGAATCTATCCCTCCAGCATGCCCTGCTTATTGTGGTGACAACGTTTAGGTCCCAAGAGCATGTAGCTCGGAGAGATTGGGATTTCTTTAGGTGTAGCATGTCCAACAGCTCTGGGTTTATCATAGCTTTATATGTTAGGCAGAGATCACCTCAGAGTAGGCGATATGCTACGGAGTAAAGCTGGAGTTTTATGAGGCAGTCAGTGTAGGGCATTTGTTTGAGGCCAGTAATCCTCTTTGTGAGGTACTTCTGTGGCCTTTCCAGCTGCTGCAGATGTCTTGTGAGCTACATTCCAAAAGGGGTGTTGTACTCTATAATGAGCACAGAGCCCACTGAGGAAGCTATAATTTTGCACACTAGGGCATGTTTCTCAAGATAGCATATGTCAATGACCAACTTAAAAGACTTGACCACTAACTTTTTTAGAGTTTTAAGTTATTAAGAACAGCAAGCTACGTAACCCACAGACCCTTGTAACATACATGGTAAGAAAGTTGCTTGAGTGTTAGATTATCATTTAAATATCATCACTCGTTGGGGTGCCGGAAGTTGCTGAAGGCTGTGGGGGTGGAAGGCAAAAGGGGCACTTAGTGACCTAAAAGGGCATGCAGTTTTTTAGCTGTCTAATAACAGAAGCACATCAATGTCACAAGATGTATATACTGTAAATATCCTTTACATTTGCTCTAATAACAGAAGCATGTCTATGACACAATATATATATATATATATATATATATATATGTATATATATGTATAGTGTAAATATGCATTACATTTGGAATGACTGCACAGAAATGTCATAGAAATGTACAAAGCTATTTTTTTCCCTGTATGGTATGTGATCCAGTAGCCATATATTCAGAAGTTAGAGAAACAAGTGTAACAGTGTGTAACACACTTGCGGTGGCCACACACAGGGCAGGCACCACAGAAGAGTGGTGGGAAGCTGTTAATGAAGTGTTTACCAGCTGTCCACTGCTCTCTTGTGGTCACCTCTGATTGCTGTTAATGCTCCAGTGTGTGACTAGACCTTAACAGTAGGAAGAGGTAGATAATAAAAGTTTGTTAAGAACCTATCCAGTGTCTGAATGGTGCTTACATAGTATGTCTTCCCCAAATTCAGAGCATTATTACTGTGATCCATATAGTACAAGTCATACTCATTCAAAAATAAAACATCAAATGCATCACTGAACATTTAGATCCTGGCAGCGTCTACAACTCAGGTTGACAGCTTCTGCCCTGGACTCACTTGTTTTACAGCCGACACTGCATACACAGAAGGTTGCTATAGCTTGTGTTTGTGGGTGTTAGGGCTGACAATAGTGAGGTTATTTCATAAATTCTCACAATCAAACCTCACAAGTATGCACAGAAGGCTTTTGTGGGGCTGTTATGGCGTGGTCATTATTTCTTTAACTTTTTACAGTCATAACTCACAGATGTGCACTTAACATCACTATAGTTTATGCAGGGTTGATATGTACCGTCTAAGAACAACAGGCTAGAATACATGGCTGTATAACTTTTTTTCTTTTTTCTCACAATCATATCAGAAATGTATACAGGTGACTAACATTGGGAGGTAGGGGTAAGTTGGGATATTGTAAATATACATCTGTGATCAACAAGTTAAAATACTTTACTATATTTTGGTTGTCAAATGGATACAGAGATGGCAGCTGTCTTTTAGGGGTGGGGCGAAGGGACAAGCTGTATGATGTGCAACAGCAGCAACTTAAAATATACAACTGAGACCATTTATTAATTCACTTTCATCCCAATCTAACATCAGAGGAATACAGACAATCTTTTTTTATATTGACAGGGAGACAGATATTCTAAGGTATGATTCATGTACCTTTGCAAACATTTATCTTCTTAGTTTACTTTTTTGTCAACTTTGATCATTAAGCCTTGGGCACAACTTAATTTTTACTGAATTTCTTTAGTTAGTCAGGATTTTTGTCCAGGCCATAACTGTAACAAAAAGCTGGGGAAAAGTTTCTAAAGTGTACCTTACAGCATCTAGAATCCATGGATTCTGAGGTCTAAGTAGCCTCCAGACTATCAGCTTAATTCTATTATTTCCAATGTAGTTATTACACGGCAGTCATGTCCACTTAGGGAGTGGTGAAAGGATACAGGAAGACAGGAAGAAAATCAAGAGCAAGAATGAATTTAATTTCTGTACCTACAATGTTTATTCAGGCCATCTTTGTCTCAAAAGGTGTGGAAAAAAACCCATCTAAAATGCAGCTGAGAACAGCTAGGAAATCAATGGCTTGGGGAGGTGTTTGACACCTCCAGCTTAATTTGATCATTTCCTTGTTTATTATCGTGTAACCATAGAAAGTTAGGATATACTGAAAAAAATCAGGAAAAAAACTGAAGTGTACAACAAAGTCTGAGAAAACAAGAAATAAAAAATAATAAAAATGGTGTGACAAGGCCTGGATGTGTGTGTGTGTGTGTGTGTGTGTGTGTGTGTGTGTGTGTGTGTGTGTGTGTGTGTGTGTGTGTGTGTGTGTGTGTGTGGGTAGCAGGGGGTCCATGAAGTCCTTTTTTAAAGGTTTCATTTCACCAAAGGCCAGAGTAAAAATGGTCAGTACTGCTAGGCACTCTCCCATTTAAGTACATCACATGAATTATTAGCAAGGTTTGTTACTCTCCATATAACATTTTTGTGATACTGTTAATACCTGGATAGTGAATAATGTTTGCAGTATGCTTGGTTTAGTCTGATTTCCGGTATACAACAATCCCTTTAATTGCATCCTTATTTACTACTACATATCATTCAGCTGGGGGCATAATAGTGTGAAACACGCCCTTGCAGATGTGCATCAAGCTGTTTCATTTAAATTCACCTACTGCTTTTGTCCTTGATGAGTGGAGCACTGCAGTGGTAATGCCCCTTCATAAAGGTGGCCTTACAACTAACCTGGGTAGCTAAAGTCCTATCAGCCTCACAAGCCTCATCTGCAAAACTGTGGGGAGTGTTATAACTAACCTCGCAAACTGTGATATCAAGACTCTTCTTTGACCTGACCCTAAATAGTTTGGCTTTGTGAAGGGTAGATCCTGTGTACTTATCCTGGTAAACTTCTTCAAAGAGTACAGAGGCTGCAGATGATGGCCATGCAGTGCACATGGTGTATGCTGACCAGGCAAAGGTCTCAAACACCATTCCCCATGCTGGCATCATGCAAAAGCTAATTGCTTTAAAAATCAACCCATATGTAGTAAGATGGATAGTAAACCCAGACAGTGTGAGTTTCAGGTGCTCCATCAGAATGCGTGAAAGTGACCAATGGTACCCCTGAGGGCTCACTGATGGCACATTTCCTTTTTGGTATTAACTTCTCAGATCTCAAATGGAGAGCCAAGACTTCTTGCTAACAAAGTGTGCAGATGACTGAAAACTGGATGTTGTTGCTGAATCACGCTATGATACCCAAACTCCCCTGAATGAACTCTACCTCATAAATCATTGGTGTACTAAAAATGAACTCAACTAAATGCTAAAAAGGGTTGTGTCATTTTTGGTAGATAAGTCCTCTTCCTCACCATAATGTATAGCCAACACACCACTACAAATTCAAGATTTTATCAGGGACTTAAAAACTTGGGTTAACAGCTCCCTGTTTTTTTGTCCATCATGTGACAACAGTTGTCAAGAAATCCTTTTATTTGGCCTACCTATTTGCCAAGGAAATATCATCAGGGTCTAAAGAGGTAATCACTCTGCTATATACATCATTGATCAGGCCAATTTTCTAGTACAATACCTCCCTTTGGGATGTATCTCACTAAACATATCACACAATTGGAAAGACCCCAATGTCTCCACGAGAGGCTGGAAATTCTCTCCCTTTATTCAGTATTTTCCAGACTTTTGAGGGGAGATCCATCTTGCTTATTGCATCATTAGAGACCAAGTTGTCCTGAGGCTTCTGTTTCTCTGCAAGTTGGATATCTCTATCAATATTAGAACCAGGGACCTAAATCTACAGCATCAGATAAATACAGCACAGTGAAGAGGAATGCTTCTAAGCCAGCACCTCCCAAACCTTTGGAATAAATTTCCCCTACATATTAAGCAATATGATTCACTGTCTTACTTTAAACATAAACTAGAAGCTGGATGGGTATCCTCAGATTTACTCTGGGCTTTACTGGTATATCCCTCCTGGAGAAAGGAAGTGTTGCCTGAGGGTGGGTACTGGCAAAGGGTGAATGGTCATAAGATTCACTGACCTTGGAATATCGATGAATCAGGTAATCTAAACAGTTTTATGGCTTAGTCCCATAGCTTGTCATTAAAATCTCTGCCTACACCCATAATGACCCTGAATAGTATAAAGTGGGTGCAAAAGCATGAAAGGGTGAATAATTAAACGTAGCAAACTGATTATTACATTACAAGTCAGTCTAGCTCCAGTGAAAGGTAACTTTGTGAAAATTTCTGCCTTAAACAGGCTATTAGACAAGAGAACCAGTCTGTCCTGGTTCTCAGTGGGTGAAAGGTAATAAACATGCAGGTCTGGCCAATTTAAGGAAATTAAACTTTACTTACAGAACATACCACTCAACTGTATGAAGTACGTTCATGAATGCAATATCTTATTGCACTTTTGTAAAGTATTGTCTCTACTGCTATTGATCTCGGTTTGTGTCTGAAAAAGATCAATAGATTAGCCACTTACCTGGTAAATAACCAGCAGTCAATCAGTAAATAAATAACCTGTCCAGAAGTTTGCAGAACTTCCTTGATTTTGCCTCATAGATTTGCCTTGTCCCTTGTAAAATATTAGATTTTTCTGGTCACTTTTTTTATTTTTTAACTACTTAATTTTTATTATTATTTTTTGGTGTGCTTTTTTCTGTGGTTTTCACTAAGGATCATACCTTTCAGCTCTCCAGAATTCCACATAATGCCTAGACTATTGTTTCTTATTTTCAGTCTGTTCCTCATAAAATCTGTAGTTTTCTGACAAACCATTGAGAATTGTGCCCATTAAATAATAAAACATTTGAGTCTGACATGACATATCCTTCACAAAATGCATGCTAATATAAAACCTGTCATTCTCACAGCTTTCTAATTTTATAAGGCAAATACTTAAAATCTTTCCCTGATTTTGATCCTTAATCCCCCCATTAATTATGTCTTTTTCCAGAATTTTTAAGCAAAAGTTGAGAGTTATGCAGATGATTACAGTCAGTTACTAATGCCAGATGTTAACATTTCATACTTCTATGGTTCAGAAAATGCATGTTGATGCATAACCTATTCTGTTAAGATTTTCACTTAGTAAGTAATAGTTAAAAATTGTCCCTGGTTTTGAGGCTACATTTTCCTGTTATGTTTGACTTTATCCAAAATTCTTGATGAAAGAGGTTGATCGATATGCCTCAGAAACACTGACATAGCCATTGCCATGGTAACTATGAGCTTGGGCTGCTGGAAAAAAAACTATCACTCAAATCACCTTTTTCCAGCTGCCTGAGCTTGTAGTTACCTTGAAAACACAAATGTGAATGATTCCATGTGATTGCTACTCCGGCTGCAGTTTCAGGGCATATTGGGTGGCTGTTGAAAGGGGGGCTCTCACCTGCTTTTGCACTACGGTTCTGGTGCCATGTCATCAGTGATATTTTGTATCTAACAGTTCTCCATTTTATGCCTAGAAAATCATGGATAAAGTTGTTCTAAAATATAATTTATCCTTTTTCCACCTGATACAGCAAGTTTAAAAGTGTTTATAAACCACAGTATATTCTTTGAGTCACTGAAGGCTGAATAAAAGGGAGGGAACATTAACCATGTCTGTAGTTTTGATAAAGGAAGTCTTTTTTTTCTTTTTAAGAGCCTGAATTGACATAAATCCCTCAGTAATTTTGTATTGAGGATGATCTGATTTTCCTGATATTCTGAAGATAGAGGCAGAATGATGATTTTGGCTATGCCCAGACGACATGTATATTACATTTTACAGCCTAACAATGGATGTAATAATTTACATATGTTATACATATCTTATACTATATCACTACACTACAAGCTATGTTTCATCAAATTTCTAAAACTGAGAAATGCAAACCTGCAGTAAAATGATAAAAGAGATTTTCTTTGGCATAGGGCAACCCCCCCCCCCCATATTCCAATGTGGGAATTTCAAGTTCTTAAAATGTATTTATCACTCAATATATACATGTATTGCTGAAAATGTATAATCTTCCATTGGAATCTCGTACATCTGAGTTTGTGTGAAACTGGAGAGTGAATTACAAAATACCACATGTGGAGTAATTTGTGCTTATTTATATCCTGGACATTCAGTCTTACAGTCAAATTACTTGATCAGTAGTTTTATTATAATGTGTGTGCTCTCGCAGCTGTGGCTGCACACATTCGCACACCCAAGTGTGTGTGTATGTGTGTGTGTGTGTGTGTGTGTGTGTGTGTGTGTGTGTGTGTGTGTGTGTGTATGTGTGTGTGTGTGTGTGTGTGTGTGTGTGTGTGTGTGTGTGTGTGTGTGTGTGTGTGTGTGTGTGTGTGTGTGTGCGTGTGTGTGCGTGTGTGTGCGTGTGTGTGTGTGTGTGTGTGTGTGTGTGTGTGTGTGTGTGTGTGTGTGTATGTGTCTAAATAGAAGCTGATGGACATGTATTTGCATTGTACTGGTTCTGATGTTTGCTACAAGTGTAATTCTGTGCACCCAATTTGAGATTTCAACACCTTGAATAGAATGTGCATGTTTTGTGTGTGTATGAGTGTGTATGTATATCTATATATATAATCTATTAGCATAAATGCTCGATTTGGTAAAAATGGGCAATGTTGACTCCTGTTTTCTGCAAGAGGACAAATCCCCCATTAGCCCTGTTGTGGAACATATTTGTGCGTCAGGGCTGGCAACTCAGCACATAAAAATCTACTGC
This sequence comes from Protopterus annectens, assembly GCF_019279795.1. Lineage (NCBI taxonomy): Eukaryota > Metazoa > Chordata > Ceratodontiformes > Protopteridae > Protopterus > Protopterus annectens. Next base: position 1,679,104,928 of record NC_056739.1, on the reverse strand, counting down.
CAATCATTAGCGGACCGGAGTTCTGCTATGGCGACCCCTAACCGGGAAAAGCCAAAAGACACAACAACATATATATATATCTATATATATCTATATATATATATATATATATATATATATATTAGTAGTCCAACTCTTACAATAGCGAAGAAAAATGAAATATGAAATCAAACACTTTGTAATAAAACAAGAAAAATAATATGCTGACAAATACACTAGAGCCGTTATTAGCGCTTTTATCCATTTAATAACAGGACTTCATCAGAAATGAAATACAATACAGTATAAGGTATATATAACCATTTCAAAAAAGGGGTTGATCTCATAGTATTATGAACCAATAATATGTTGTATATCTGTGTTAAAATGTAAATTGATACAGTAAACCAATTATGTATAGAAAAGGAGTATATACAGACAGTGACACCAATCAAAATAAGGTACATTATTGGCACCATTTTAAGGCACACTTAATATTCAGAGTTTCATTTAGTCCTGGCGGTGCATCCACATTCAGCTTCAGTTGCCACAATAACTCTCTGACTTCTAGTAAAGTGTTACTGTCACCAAAGAACTGTTGAACACAATCAAGTACAAAGAATTTAAAATCCATAAAGTTAGGACAAGTAACACTGTCTTTAGCTAAGGCATTTTTCTTGTCCTTGTTTCTTATAGCTGTTAAATGTTCTTTGATCCTGGTGGAGAATTTTCTAATAGTTTTACTGATATAAAAGGATGAACAGATAATGCAAACAGCTGGGTACACTATATACATAGATCTACAGTCAAAATAATGTTTAAATAAAATAGAATAGTTATTATGTTTGAATACATATTTATCACAGATTAGAATATGTGTACAGGCTACACATGCACCACAAGTATGCATACCTGGAGAGGCATTATGAATAGCGGGACATAACAAGAACTGTGTATCTCTGTTTTCAAAAGATAATCTGAGTGACTTAGTTTTTTTATGTGCAAATAAAGGTAAAGGAATAACTCGTTTGAGATCTCTTGGCTGGAATTTAGATCTTCCCAGTTACTAATTAAAATATCCTTGATAGCTTGTGTATCCCTACAAATAGGTACAGGGAAACTAGCTTATCTGTCCAACTGCGCTTGTGTATTACTTTTGTGCAGAGAAGTCAGTAACTCATGGAGTTGATAGGCTTGATTATCATATGTAGTGTTCTGTGAAACAAGTAAATCAGTGCTAGTGCGATGTTTAGGTATAAGTCCTTTAAAAAGTATAGGATGAAACTTCAAATGTCTTTTTGACCAAATTTCCTTAAATAAGTAATTAATAAGTCTAATAGGGTAACCTCTTTGCAGTAAAAAGCATCCAAAAACTTTACTTTCTTGTATGAAATCCTGATCGTTACTTATAAGGCGTGAAAGTTTAATGAACTGTCCCCTAGCCAGATTGCATTTCATAAAATAAGGATGCATACTAGAGAAGTTCAAATAATTATTTCTGAAAGTGGCTTTCCTAAAAAATAGAAGATGACCAGGAAAGATTATTCGTATTGAAAGTAATACGTGTGTCTAAAAAGTTAATTTGCTTACCATGAGAGGACAGTTTAAAATTCAAAAATGGTATACTGTCTGATAATTCTTTTAAAAATGTAAGTAATGCTTTTTCACTACCTTCCCAAGTAAGAAATACAACGTCAATATAACGTCTATATAGATGAACTGACTTAAAACCAGGTAGAGACTGTAAGGTGTTCAATTCCCAGTAAGCAAGTACTAGATTTGCGTAGGCGGGAGCTACCTTCGAACCCATAGCCACACCTCTAATAATTTCCTTCCAGTACTAAAGACATAAGTTTGCAAATAGTATTAATTTTATCATGAGAAAAGGTGGTATAAGATGACAAGTAAGACCTCAAAAAATCTAAGCCTTCCTGATGTGGGATATTTGTATAAAGTGCTTCCACGTCTAATGTGACTAACATAATGTATTTCGATGAAGGTGGAAAATTGTATAGTAAATTCAAAAAATCCCATGAGTCCCTTAAATAAAGAGACTTCTGTGCTATAGGATTTAGAATTAAGTCAAGAAATTCTGCAATGACCTCCATTTTAGTTCTATTATTAGATACAATATGTCTGAAGGGAGGGTTAGTCTGACATTTATGGACTTTGGGAATGCCAAAAAACTTCCCCAAATTAGGATCTTGTACTCTTATAAATTTAGCTTCCATTTCAGAAATAGCTCCTGTTCTGAGTAGTGACGAAATAGTTCTATCAATATTATCAAATGCTCGCTTTACATCAGGAAGACCAACCAGAGAATAATATACACTATTATTTAAGTTTTCTCGTAATATTTGTACATATCCATCTTGTTCCATTAATACAACACCTGACATCTGCTCTCATAATTCTAATGGATCTGTCAGTGTGTAATTCTGAAAGGGCTGACATTTGTTCTGAAGTTAAATTGAACCATTTAGTGCCACAGTTGTTAAACAACATTTTACAAATATCTTTTTCACACATTTTTTGGAATATATGTAAGGTGTTGCAAAGTGGAGGATTACATAAACTTTTTTTAATGGGTAGAAAAGATAAGAGGTTAGTATTCACATTATTAAAGTCATCCTCATCCAGAATATTGTATTTCTAATTGTGTGTGTGTGTGTGTGTGTGTGTGTGTGTGTGTGTGTGTGTGTGTAACAGAGAGAAAAAGAGAAAGAGAAAAATTCTATGTGCAAGAAAATGTAGCTGTCCAAAAGCATGAAATGTTATTTCTTAATAGTATAATCTGGAATTTCCCTCCCTGTACCACCTTTGCCTTAGTTACGAAATTGGTGTGATGCAACAATATTGTTGTTGAGATGTTAGGCAGGGAGGGTTGTCATATGACTAATGGTAGTGGTGCAACACTGAAATAGGAAATGGTGCCTACATTACCAATGTGTCTTTCTGTCAGTTTTCCCTAATGAGGAGGTGCCTTCTGCACATTGTGGCGTCTCCTCTGTAGCTGTAGTTGTACTCTAATCAGTTCCTGAAAGACTAGGGTGTTCTTCCCAAATCCTTTCAATAGAATAAGACATTCCATAATGGAGATTGTAGCAAAAATTAATACAAATGTGGTGCTACCATAGTACTGCTCTGTTTTTAATGCATTTTGTGCATTTTTGTGTTGCCAGATGCTAGGAAAACATCTAAGGATGTAAGGAAGATAGTCACACTAAAAATATTATTAGCTGTTATTACACCATTACAGACTTTGATTCAGCTGAAAAAGTGAAAAGTAAACACAAAATAAGTAATACCATGACCAAAGCAAGAACATTTTAGATTTTCCTGCATATAACACAAAACTTGATTCAAGCAATTAATTTATGGGTGCCCGTACATAACTTCTCTTTGTATGAAACTCTTTCATGGAACCAGCATTTTTAAGCTGAAAGGAATTACTGAAAAGTTTATAAATCTGAATATGCAGTGAATATAAAAAGTTTACACACCCCTGATAAAATGCCAGGTTTTTGTGATGTAAAAAATGAGACTACAATAAATAATTTCAAAACTTTTCCCACCTTAAATGTTACCTATAACCTCTCCAATTCAATTGAAAAACAAACAAATCTGTTAGGGTAAAAATATAAAAAATAAAAAAATGTACAATAAGCTGGTTGCATAAGTGTGCACACTCTTAAACTAATACTTTGTTAAAGGGCCTTTTGATTTAATTATAACATTTAGTCTTCTTGGATAGGAGTCAGTCAGCATGGCACATCTTGACTTGACAATATTTGTCCACTCATCCTTGCAAAAGAGCTCCAAATCTGTCAGATTGCAAAGGCATCTGTTGTGCACAGCCCTCTTCAAGTCACTCCACAGATTTTCTATTGGATTTAGGTCTAGGCTCTGGCTGGGCCATTCCAAAACTTTAATGTTCTCCTGGTGAAGCCATTCTTTTGTTGATTTGGAAGTATGCTTGGGGTCATTGTCGTGTTGAACGGTGAAATTCCTCTTCATCTTTAGCTTTCTAGCAGATGCCTGAAGGTTTTGGGCCAAAAGTGACTGGTATTTGGAACGGTTCATAATTCCCTTCACCTTGACTAAAGCCCCAGTTCCAGCTGAAGAAAACCAACCCAAAAGCATGATACTGGCAGCACCATGCTTCACCATGGGGATGGTGTTCTTTTGGTGATGCGAAGTGTTGTTTTTGCACCAAATGTACCTTTTGGAATTGTGGTCAAAAAGTTCAACCTTGGTCTCATCAGATCATAACACATTTTTCCACATGCTTTTGGGAGACTTGATATATTGTTTTGCAAATTTCAGCCGGGCCTGGATGTTTTTTTGTGTAAGAAAAGGTTTCCATTTTGCAACCCTACCACACAGGAGATTGTTGTCACATGTAGTACACAACCAGTACTTGCCAGAAATTCCTGCAGCTCCTTCAGTGTTGCTGCAGGTCTCTTGGCAGCCTCCCTGACCAATTTTTGTCTTGTCTTCATCAATTTTGGAGGGATGTCCAGTTATTTGCAATGTCACTGTTGTCCCATATTTTCTCCACTTTTTGATGACTGTCTTCACTGTGTTTCATGCTATATCCAATGCTGTTGAAACGTGTTTGTACCCTTCTCCTGACTGATACCTTTCAACAATGAGATCCCTTTGATGCTTTGTAAGTTCTCTGCGAATCATGGCTTTTGTTGAAGTAGGCTATTGAGTAAATGTCAGGAAAATCCTAATAGAACAGCTGAACTTTATTTGGGATTAATCAGAGTCTCTTTAACTGATGACAGATGTGTACCCAAGAAGACTGAATGCTGTAATTAAATCAAAAGGTGCTTCAACAAAGTATTAGTTTAAGGGTGTGCACACTTATGCAACCAACTTATTGTATGCTTTTTATTTGTTCCCCTAACAGATTTGTTTTTGTATTGAATTGTACAGGTTATAAGCCACATTAAAGGTGGGAAAAGTTTTGAAATGATTTATTGTGGTCTCATTTTTTTATATCACAAAAACCTCGCATTTTAACAGGGGTGTGTAAACTTTTTATATCCACTGTAAATCCTTATGTTGTTTGGTGGATTGTTAATTGATTGTCAGACAGAATACATCTGGTTAAAGTTGTAGGTGCCATTACTAAAAGCAAAAACGTTAGTAGTGGTGTATCATAGGCCTCAGTGCTGTGCCCTCTCCTGGCCTGTGGCTATCTATGTTTGCAGACGGATGTAAATTAGGTATTGTTATTTGATATTCCACTGACTCATAATTGCTCTATTATAGGTTAGACCATGTTAACAAATGATGTAAGGACAAAGGTATCAAATTAAATGTGAAAAAATGTATAGTTAATTTTCATAAATAAAACATTTTCCTATACCACAGCCACCCAGCTCCATAAACCTTGGATCTAAATGATTGTCACAGTTAAAGTGACACCCCAACCTCATGTGCAAAAATGGAAAATAAGTTCTGGATGATTGGATTGATGGATTTAAGCAATGCCCTTCTTCATAGTGGGAGGATGGCATAATGGTTAAGGTGTTTACCTGGTAAACACAAGGTGCAGAGTTTGATTCTCATGTGGGATAATTGGCTAGGCTTAAAATGGCCCAAAAGGGACAATTAGCCTAGCACTAACCTATGAACCTATAATAATATACTGTCGGAAGGGATCCAGGCACTCTTGTTGATAATTCCTCATCTTTTGCCCATCAAATAGTTTGAAAAGCCTTCTCTCTGTCTTCTCTGGTTTCTCTAGATTCAAAGAAGTTTTCATTCCCACTTTGCTTTTTTTCATCAGACCCATTGTTGAATATAATGTCCCTTTTGCATGTATTTATATCATTCAGCTTTAGAGACCTTAGAGATTCCTAACCAAAAGATCAGTGGCCTCAAAAATTTTAGTTATCAGGGCAGACTGGCAGTCCTGTTTTCCTGTAGTTAACCTGTTATAGGCTGATTCATAGGCATCTGTGCCTAGTCTTTCGGGTCATGAAAAATCCAACTCTCTTTGATCTTCTATTCTTTTGAAGAATAAATGGTTCCTCAAATACCCAATTCAAGGAACTAAACCTCCAGCAACAAATATACAAGACACACTGGCAGGATGGATTCATATCTCAGTGTATCCCTCACCTCTGGATCAAACTTCCACTACATCTTAAACAGAGAAGCACGCCTGCTACCTTCAAGGTAGGCCTATATAATTGACTGAGTTCCTGAACTCCTTCCCCAGTCTATCGTCTCTTGCCATCCTTGAGGCTGGATGTTTCTTTTGACTATGGGCTATTGGCTAGGTTTGGAATTGTTTACAGGTTTACAGACTGGTTGCTTTTGAAACTATGAAGTTATTATGTGTTACCTACAAAAAAAATGACCTTAATTTATGTATAGTAGTACCACCTTTGTAAGATCAATGGTGAGACATCATCTCAGAAATGAAGACTGGATATAAGCAACTTAAGTAATAAAATTACATAAGTGGTTGTAAGAGATAAGAGCAATAGAAGGTGATCACAGTAAAATGCATATTTGGGAAAAATCTGATATAGATACTTACAAATTAACAACATTAAAACTAAGATGAAAAAAGGAAGGGCATCTTGAGAAAATAACACAAAACAAATCAATAGAGTCTGAGCAACCTTTTCCAAAAATAATACTTAAAGTAATAAAAAGTTGCATGAAATGAAGCACTCATATCACTACACCACAGCAACAAATAAAAAACTTAGTAACAGAAAGTGACTTGACAGATTTTTTTTTACAGGGAATATTGTGATGTGTGCAGTTAATGGTTCACCAGAGCTAAAATTACAGATGTAAATATAAAAATTCAGATAATAAAAAATTAAGTGTTGCTTAATGTGAAAAAAAACATATAAGGAAAAAAAATAAGAAGGATGAAAGTGGCTTAAAAGATATTTGTAAGGCAATGCCTGATGTGGCAGAGAAACTTTAGAGTAAAAGGTGAAGTGTCCAATTAATTGGACAAATAACATAATTCTACAAATCTGGCTGTATGGCATAAAAGGATGAATCCCTGACTATGCTCTAGATGTCCCAAGACTGATTAGCACCATGGGGCAGGAAAAGGAGTACATGGGAGTATGAGAGTGAGCAGGCCATACAGGGTCACACTTATAGTGCAGGAGAAGGAGGCAGTCTGGTCCCCTGTAATGTCACCACCCACTGGAAATGGAGGCATGAGAGAAAGCAGCACTAAGAGCTGGGGACATGCTTGTCTCTTGCCAGCCTGCATTCACATGGTAATTTTCATGGAGCATAAACATGAATGTATCTGCCTACTAAAAAGCATAGTGAGCCTTCACGTCAGCTGTCCTGAGGAAGGCTTAGGGCCTTAAGGAAAATAAATGCCCTCATTACTGGGTTGCTAATGGGGGCACAAGCAACCCTTGTGGTTGCCTGGATGATAGCTGTCCCCCAGATGGTTAAAAACCTTATGCTAGAAATGAGCTATCTATTTAAAGGAATAATCCACCCTCTTCTACAAGTTAGCTCAACCCCTTGGTTTCTTTTCTCTCTGTAATATGATCTCAGTACTATTTAGGTACCAGAAGTCTGTTTGCACTTTATAATTTACTTCCTTGCCTTGGAATTAAAGGAAGGAAACCCCACCCATTATTTTTCTAAGCTTAACTTCTCACATACTTTGGCACACAAACTTGTCTCTGTCTTCATGACATATCACAGACACACAGAAATCTGTATTTTTTCTTTCAGGTACTGCCCACAGTCATAGATGGGCAATAAGTACTGCTGATGTCTACAACTTCTATAAAAATACAGAGGGTTGTGAAGCTTTTTTCCACTGCCTTTGTTCAGAGAGGGAAATAAACAGTATCAGTGTGCATAGTTGACAGGGTTATCACCTGTCTCTCTTTCATACCTCTCAAACTTTAAGATCAATAAATCTGGACAAAGCCAAACATAATAGGGGAACAAAAGCCACAAATCATGGACATATTTTAAATAATGATCTTATAAACTTGGGAAATTTGTTAGAATAATAGGCTTTATATTAGCATACATATTCTGAAGGGTATTAAGACTGAAACTCAAATATATGTCATGATCAGTCATATGCCAGAAAACCATTCATTTATGGGGAAGAGATTGAAACTAGGAGGCACAAGTCTGGGCATTCTGTAGAAATCTTGACAGTTGAGAGATATACACCTCAGGGTACAAAAAAAAATATTTTCTGATTTGTTTTAAATGTTGCAGAAAATTGATTCTATGACTAAATCATTAAATATCATATAGTGGTATAAACAAGCGTTTTACATTGCAAAGTCTTTTCTGTATGATGATTAATTAGTAAGATCTAATGTTTTCTGCAACTACAACTGTAATAATTTTATACAGAGTAGTGTTAGGCTCACATACAGCTAGTACAGAGAACTACTAATTTGTTGTGCTCAAGGATTATGGTTTTGATGGAATGTTATTTTGCTAAAATATAACAACGCAAGTGGTAGCAATGCTACAGAAGTGGGACAATGTAATTCATGAAGGCATATTTGTGTCTCAGTTAAAAATCATAACACAAACTCAAGAGTAGTTTGGTGTACTTTTTTGTACTGTGATGATAAAAAACATTTAAACAAAAATAGCAAAAGCATTTGCATATGTCCAACATTTAAGATAAAAAACTCATATACTTACTGTAGACACACCAGTTCTTCAAACTGTTGATTAACAGCTCCTTGACTGCACTGATAGTTTTGACATTGCAAAGCCCACTACCCCACCTGTGTGGGATGGGAGGTCTGTCAGTGATAACATAATTATAAACTGACAGTTCTTACAAAAGCCTGCAATTTGGATACTTTCTTTGCTGGGGATGTATTACTGCCGTGAAGAGCTTAAAACAAGCTCTGAGATAAAAGTATAGGTGGTCATTCAGGTAAAAATGCAAGCACTCCTGCTACAAAAGGGGCATAAGATGCTTGTGACAATACTGCCATTATATTTTGATGGGATAGGAAGACTACAACATTTTCTTATGTCTAGCTTGACTTATGTAAAGGATACTTGAAATGGATTCTTAGAAGTGGTCATGAAAGCACTAAAACAAGATCACATTAATATGTCAAGCCTCATATCATCTGGTATGTAGAAAAAAAATACAAGAAACACCTAGAAATACTTTGATGCATTAAAACATCTCAGAAAACAAAGACACACACACACACACACACACACACACACACACACACACACACACACACACACACACACACACACACACACACACACACACAAAAAAGATTTTTTATTTTTAAGTTCCAAGATGGAGTTTTTCTTTAAGGGAGGCCTGATGGTTGACAATTAAGGGGGTATAAAGCATGCAAGCAATGACATACTACAAAAATAATAATATACTACAAGAATAATCAATATAACCGAAAAATATTTTTTCATTACTATACAGGATATTGGAAAAATATTACATCATCAATTTATAATACAAGTGAGATTAGTTTAATAATACATTTCTGTTCTTCTTTTTTTTGTTGGATAGTAATTGTCAGCAGGTCAGTGAAATGGAAAGGGAGTTTAGGTTAAAAGATTGTGAAATCCATAAAACAGGAAAATAAACCTTTTTATGAGAGGTCTCTACTGCTTTGCAAACATAGTAAATAAGGAAGACATCTTCTGAGATTCATGAAAGGACCTAGCATGAGCCGAACATCTCACACTAAAATGCCATGCTCCCATGATGTGGTATTTTGTGATTCAGACATGTTAGCTATGATGAGGAAAGATTTCATTATCAGCTAATGTCCAGGTCTCTAAATCACAGTTACTACCAAGACATGTTGAGCACTGTGGATCTGCATTTCGTGATAATTAACTGAAGTAGCTGCATCATATGGGCACTATCATCCCCCCTCAGTCACTCTCCAATACACACAAGTACACATTCAAACACAGACACACACACACACACACACACACACACACACACACACACACACACACACACACACACACACACACACACGTCACAATCCCATACCTGCCCCTGAGATTAAAAATTTTAGAGGACTCCCTGGTTGCTAGTGGTGCCCCACCCCCAATCTCTGTACTAGTTTAGGTGCTGTTATGGCACAGGTGTAGTATCTCCAGTGGCTAGTGGTTCTCCCCACCCCCATGCTGCTGATGGTGCCATTATGGCATAAGCTTAATATGCCTGCTTATCAGCGATTCCCTCCACCCCTCATCCTTGTACTACTTAAAATGCAAGTAGATGAACACCTCCTTTTGGCCATGTTCACTACCATGACATGGTGGTGCCAGCCTTGTTGATTCATCCATCAGAGTGAGTTCAAGAATATTTATTTATTATTTATTATTTATTTATTTTACATTTGTTAACCGGGCTGGTCTAGCTGGATACATATCCGTTTTCAGTAGAGGCCCGAGGAGAAAAGCTCCAATACAAAATGGAAGTACATGTTTAAATTACAAAATTCAAAGTATAGTTACTACAAAGAGAATATAGATTACATATGCAGGAATGAAAAATTACATAGATGTTATATAAGACAAGGACAGACAGGAGGTTATACACAAAACATTGATTTTGTTATATTACTGGAAAATAGACTGAAATCGGAGAATCTTCCTAAATTGTTATACGGAAAGAGAGATTTTAGAGATCTGCAATTAGGGAAATGGGCTAGGGATATGGGACTAGAAGGTATGAGATATGTAGTTAGTCAGGTTCACGACATGGGCATCACTTGAAAGGTAGATATCTTCCTGGAGGCAGTTCCAGAACAGAATGGGCATGGCTAATAATGAGCACATGGCTAATTAGCATATGCCTTTTCCCCAGACTGCCTCATTAGGACACAGTATGTCCATGGAGCCAGCCTTATACAGTGCTGGCATGTCCTCATGCTATACCACTCTGCTGCATAATATTAGACCTATCTCTGAATTCAAGGTGTACACATCACAGTAACTGTTATGAATCCCTCCGTCATTACTCATTCTAATGCTCTAATGGTAGCAGTTTACAAAATAAAGATGGTAGCATACGGAGTATTTACTGTATCAATTCAATATGGTTATACCATTAAGTAGTGAAACTTAGCCCCAGATATTTACAATGAAAGAAACAGGTTGAAGAAAATAATATGAATAAAGTTACTACCCTATTTTCAACTACCATTCTATCTATCTTACCTTCCCTTATTTTTTATTTCCTCTCCTAAAAAAGGGGTGAAACTGTGTCCTTCTTTCCATTTAAAAATGTCTGTCTGTACAATGTTATCTTTCTTATGATTAAAGTTCCCAATTATTGCTTTTGACATGTTTACTATCACAATATTTTTTTAATTCTTCAAATATTTTCTCCATTATGCTCGTACACACATATATTACTATTACTCTCACACAATTTCCATTTTTTACTCAAGTCATGTATTATCACTCTTTCTGGTTATGGTTTCACTATATTTGGAATTTATCAGACCTATCATTAGTACAATGCCCCCCTTTGGCATGTACCTAACCAGGCACATCCAACGGATGAAATGTCCAGAGAGGTTTCTCACATAAAGAATACAGGGCATAAATAACATCCTATGCAGACTGCCTCAAATTCCTATTCTTGTATTCTATGTCCTACAGGCTGTTGAGGGGGATCTATGTCTGGCAAAAAAGGCATCATTGGACACCTCTCTGATGGACCTCCTACATTTCTGCAAAACAAGCAGCACCAGAACTACTTGCTCTAAAGACTTAAACCTTGCCTGTGACTATAAATAGGACATGCTGGAAAGACAGGTATGTATTCCAGAGACTGCCCCTTCTCTGAAACTGGCTCCAGATCCAAGTGAAGAATAGTTCCTCCCTAACCCTGTTCAAGTGTAAACAATTAGAGCCTATATCCATATGTTTCACAGGTATATACTAGACTAATGACCACCAGGACCTTTATAAGCCTAGCTGTGCAATCCAACCCAACTGTGTGCCTATGTACCATGGGTATTTATTAGGAAGGGCTATGTTAGTTACATAGTTTCTAGAGGTTATAAGGGGGAGGGTATGTTTATGTTTCTTTATTTATTTATTTATTTTACATTTGTTGACCGGGATAGTCAGACTAGATACATGTCCATTTTCAGCGGAGGCCCGGGGAGAAAAGCTCCAAGGTAAACCGATACAATAAAAATCATTACAAAATAAAATCTTTAGTTAAACAGATAGAATAGAAACAATAAAGACATATTTACAAAGTATACATAGACAATCATGAATAGACAAGTTCACAGGTTAAAAGTTACCCCTGTTTACAGCCAGGGGAAAAATGGACAGTAACTAGATTACTAGTTTATTCAACATTCTTAATTAGAGTTAGCCAGGCACATTAGTTTGGGCATTACTGTCTGCCTCTGTCGATCAGACATGGGAGCCAGACCCGGGGTAAATTTTCAATTTGCCATTCATTAATCAAGGTTATAATAAATAGAGTTAGGGATGGGCTCTGCTTCACATGCTTAGGGAGCCTGTTCTAAAGCATGGGGTTCCTTTAAAACACATATCTGTCTTGTCAACATGTCTTATTTATGTCACGTGCAAAATTTAAATCTTTGGATCTAGTGGTTCTGATGCTGTTTGTTTTGCAGAAGAGCAAAAGGGCCATCAGAGCTGGATATGAGGACGACTTGTATGCCAAGCATAGATCATCTGTCAGTAACCTGTAGTAGACAGAGTACAGAGATAGGGCTTTAAGGCAATGCATATAGGACAATGTGTTAAGATCATGGATTCTTCTGATAAGGAACCCTTGTGGGCTTTCCAATACTTTGCATAGGTTTGATCAGGTACATGCTAGAGGGGGCATTATACAAAATGATACATATGATATGGACCAAATAAAGTAGCACTATGACTTCCTTGGACCTGGATGCCATGCTCTTAATTATAAGTTGGGCGATATAGAATGATTTTCTTACTATCTTGGCTACATGTTGGTCAAAGGCCAGATTACTGTTTACATATGTTCCCAGACCCCTGACTACTAGGTCAATTCTTAAGGGTGTCTTATCGATTGAGTAATAATACCCATTTGTTAAAAAGGTAGGGCCAGTAAACACAGAGTCCCTTTTCAGGGGTGACCTGGGAGCAATGTCTGGGAAAGTAACTTGCTCAAGACCACAGAGCAGGTGAATGAGGACTGAGAGAATGAAACAGGAACTACAGCTCACAGTCTTAACCCTCTGTACCAGCTGCCAGATTTCTCTAATGGACACAGGTGGCCTGTAAATGTCTCATCTCCGAGGCCCCTGCTTGTAAATATTTATCTCCCAAGCCCTTGCTTACACTTACCATGAGTACCAAAACTTAAAAGAGATTTGGGATGCTTTTGACACCATATTACCTGCATTGTATGGAAAGCTTTCTACATAGCCCATCTCATTAGTAAGGGTATATCATCCAGGGACAAGGAGGCCATAACATCCCTGTATTCTTCACTTATAAGACCCATTATTAAGTACAATTTCACTTACAGCATACGTCTCACAAAGCACATGCAGCAGCTGGAGAGACCACAGAGGTTCTTCACCAGGAGAATCCAGGGCCTCAAGCAGCTACCCTACACAAATAGGCTAAAATCCCTGTCCCCCTACCCAGTCTCATACAGTCTCTTCAGAGGTGACCTCTGTCTTGTATACTAAACAATCTCAGACCCCACTTAGATGGGAATGATGCATATCTGCAAGTCAAGCTCCACTCGAGTAACTCATATGTGTGACCTTAACCTGGTCTGTGACATCAATAGGACTTGTTGGTAGGACAGATTTGTGTCCCAGAGACTCCCCCTTCTGTGGAATAGACTCCCTCTCCACATCAAGCAGAGTACCTCATTAATCCTTTTTAAGCGCAACCTGGATAACTGGATGGGAACAGAAAATACACCCCTGGTATTCCACCGGTGTCCCTGCAGGACAGGGTCATCGGGTGCTGACTTGTCGGAACATGGGCTAAATTCTTGGCTAGGCTTGTAAGGGCCTTAGGGCCAATAGCCTAGTAACTTCTTGTAAAATAAGCCCAGTAACTTCCTATGATTTTATGATCCTTTCAAAATATCTCAAACATTACTTCACAAAAGTCTTCTGTTCCTAAATGTATCAAAACTGTGACGTGTTTTCAAGTAAATCCTAATGGCAATATAATATTGTCCATAATGTCATCCATGTAAATACTAGCACTTGTTTAGTTTATTATTACTACCACAGGGATTTTTTTCTGAAGATGCTCCCCTTCTACTTCTAACAAATGCCTCTCTTTACATTATACACTGCTTATTCTTTCTTGGATTACAACAATTCCGTATTTTACTTCATTTCTGTCATCCACAGTACCCTATCAGAGAGGCATATTCTTAAAAGTAATTACTCCAGCAACATAACACTTTACTTTCAGCCTTTGTAATATGCTCCTCTACTACATTACTGGCTTCATTATCTGACTATTCCTGAAATATTCGATGTATAACAGCACTCCAGCTCATCTCCTCTCCTTCATTTGGTTCTCCTTCATTACATTTTCCAATACTTCTGCATCCAGACCTTCATGTTCTGCCTCCATAGCTAGGATTTCATCTTTCTCCAATTATCACTCCAAAATTTCTCCAACAACAGGGTTTACTTTTTCCTCCATCTTGGAATTCTTCAAGCACTACAGGCAGCAGCCTCTGGCACCACCTAGTGCTAAAAAGGTAGGGGTATCTCCCTGGTGCCATGGCCAAATTACCCCTAGTCAGTATGAATACCACCTTGGGTAACCCCTGAAAAGGGACTACTGGCCTAGTCAAAGAACCTGGTCAACAAAGAATAAATTAAAGAAATAAAATAATAAAATTATACACTAATTTGAAGAAACTGTTTTATTTTTAATATTAAAAAAATACTACATTTAATTATAAGCTGACAGCTGTACATTCATCAAAAGACTGTCTTGTCAGATGTATAATTACACTGTAAGACAGACAAAAAAGTGTTTTCATATATAAACAACAAAAATGCAACACCCAAAAAGGAAAGTTAGGTATGATTTAGAGGACACCTCTCCCACCCAAGATCCTCAAAGGACACCACTCCTGCTCCAGTATTTACCACTAAAGAAAAGCAAATTGACCACATTCAGCACTTGAAGGGTGAAATTGTAATGTTATGGTTCTTACGGCATGTCATCTTGTATGGTTTCTTCCATGGAATAAGGATGCTGGGATACTCCTCAGAGGAAACAAAAAGGAATATATGAGACACCAGATGATAAAGAAGCAACTTTTGATTGGGGATTCTACAGTTAATGGGTAGAACTGGGAGATGGACTTGACAGCCATGTAATGTGCCTACCTGGTACCATGTCTAGGTAAGCTAGAGATCAAATGCTTAGCATGTGCAGATAAAAATACAAGTTCTGTAGATGCATTTAGGAACAAATGACCAGGCTTGGCATAATCTAGGAGCAAAGCAGGTAGAGTATCTAAAGTTGCAGAGAGACTGACACAAGTAACTCATGTCTCTGTGCAAACATTGATAAGCCTAGAATGTACTACAGTTTCAAAATTTGACTGAGCAACTCATACAGAGTTCAAGGCCTTTGAACATTTGGTGACTGCAGTCCAACTTATGGATGAAGGCCTGAACTTGCTCATTTATATCTGTCTGGGGGGGGAATAATGTTCTTGATTGAGAAGTTTAAGTCCCCTGCCAGCAAGAATTTAACCTAGCCAGAGGGAGAAGCGCACACACACACACACACACACACACACACACACACACACACACACACACACACACACACACACACACACACACACACACAACCCCCCCCAAAAAAAAAAAACAAGGAAACTCCATCTTCTCTTCAGTTCATATTATTTAGTACTGCACCAACCTTTAGGAATAACAATATAAGGAGAATAGTAGAAAAATGGGGAACACACATACAACATATCATCTTGAATGAAGAAGGGCAAAACAGACAAAAAAGGAATGTAATGAGCATTGTCATACATACTCTATAAAGAAGCTACCTGGTTTATTGGCTTTTGATGGAAAAGAACATTAACATTATAGCCATAGCAAAAACATAGTATATGAAGCATCATGACTAGAAAGTACAGAACACCTGGATACACAATATAATGCAGCAGCAAGAGAAACAATGGGAATACAGCAAATGAGTTAACAAGAAAGTGAGAAAGCTTATTGGATCATACTAGAGAGTGGAAACAGCAACAAAATCCTCCCAAAGCTAATATAAAGAACACCTCCCCATTGTGAGGCAAAATCATAACCTAGGTAGAACAGTGCCTGTGACTTCAAAGCCAAGAGTGGGGGTTGTTGGAAGCTAATGAATAGATTGGATCAACTGGTATAGGGTGGGCTATATTATGACAAAGTCAGCTTTGAACATGGCTACAGTTTTGCATAAATAACTGGTCATATACTACTGCACATTCTAAACCACCTACTACCAATAGCCCTACTATTCAGAATATATGATAGAGCTCTTCTGAGAACGAAAGTTGATTTTGGACATATGAAGTGGTTATGGCTATTTTATTGATGATGTACACATTACATGTCTAAATTTGAGCATATAGCCACAGTAATGCATTTCAGCTTGCTTCATTCAAATATACACTAGGCCTGTCAGGATAGATCAAGGACTGTTAAACTGTTATTAAATGACAGCAGAGGTATGTCACTTTCATCCACAAACTGCCTCAGTACCTATCAGTTACTGCCACCTTATTGACTGCATACATCTCAAGTATGTGATAATGAATAAATAAAAACAATAATGCTAGTTATCGCAATATATTTTGGTTTGTTTTACTGAAATACTTGAACTATCCCTGCAAACAAAATCACTGATAACAATAATCCTCATTTATTAACCAGCTAGGTCCAGTGGACACATGGCCCTTTCCAGGGCATCCCGGGACCAATATATGTGAGTTGATCAAGGCCACACAGTAGGCAAATGAGTACTGAGAGAATCAAACCTTGTCCATCAAGAACACCAGCTCAAAACCTTAACCTTTGCACAAACTGCCAGGCTAAGTAGTTAAATGTGATAACATTCATCTACAGACTGCCTTTGTACTGACTAACTGCAGTGTACTGACCTTTTACACTTTTGGATGTCTGAACGTGAAAAGATAAATTAATAGTTAAGTTTGTGGCTGAGAAAGTTTGCAGATGACTGCAAGCTGGGTGTTGTCTTAAATTCCCCTAGTAATGAATGGGCCTTACCCAAACTAATGACTTGTGCCAGAAGCATGGCTTCGAACTGAATGTTAGGAAATGCATCGTTATCCCCAAAATGGTACCCCCACTAATTATCACATTAATAACAATGTGCTAAGCACACAATTTGTCATGAGGGACTTGAGCATCCAGGTTGAGAGCAAACTGACTTTTGACCACCACATTGCCGCCACTGTATGGAAGGCTTTCTACATGGCCCAGCTCATAAGTAAGGGTATTTCATGCAGGAACAAGGTGGTCATAACATCCCAGTACTCCTTCCTTATTAGACCCATTATTGAGTACAATGCCTCTGTCGGCATGCCCCCATTGGCATATGCTTGGCTAGGTACATGCCGATGGGGGCATTGTACTCCTCCCTTATCTGATCCATTATTGACTACAATGCCCCTGTCAGCATGTACATTGCCAAGTGCATGCAGCAGCTGGAGAGAATACAGAGGTTCCTGACATGGAAAATCCAGGGCGTCAAACACCTATCCTATACAGATAGGCTAAAAGCCCTGTCTCTCTACTCAGACTGCTCAGAGCTGTCCTGTATCTGGCATACAAGGCTGTCTCAGACCAGCCTTGATGGAGTTGCTGCATACCTGTAAGTCAAACTGCACTCATTCAACCTAAACACAAGGCCTCAACCTGGTCTGTGACATTAATAGAACTTGTTAGAGGGATATATTTGTTTCCCAAACATTCCCCATCTGTGGAATAGACTCCTTCTCCATGTCAAGCAGAGTACCTCAATAGCCATCTTTAAGAAGAACATGGATGACTGGATGGGAAACAGAAAATACACCCCTGGGATCCCACCTGTGTCCCTACTGGACAAAAGAAACAGGTGCTGAGTTTGTGGGAACATGGGCAAAATTCTTTGCTAGGCTTATAAGGACCTCTGGGCCAATACCCTAGTATTGTATTATAATAAACACATACGCAATGGCAATAGCAATGTATTTCAGATTGGTGCAGTCAAATGTGTACAATGTAACCTATTACAATTCCACCATCCTCCAACATAAACCTTCCCACAAATTACAGGCACATTTCCAAATCTAGACACCTCATAAAAAATAATTAATAATTAATAAATAAATGGCTACAATAATAAATTTCAGCTTATGGTCAAAAACAGTATGCTTAACGCATACGTGCACATACACACACACACACACACACACACACACACACACACACACACACACACACACACACACACACACACGCATATTTACACACATTGGCCCATTAATTACAGACACTTTACTGACTGCATACATCTCAGATGTCTGACTGTGATCAAATAAATAAATGAATGACTAAATAGATAAATAATGGTCATAGTAATTTACTTCATCTCATGGCTGACATACATTTCAGTGCACTGCATCCTCCCACACACATACCCAGTAATTATTCCCACTTTATAGCACATTTCTAATGTCTGATTGTTGTCAAATGAGTGAATACATCAATAAATAAATACATATATGAATAATGATCACAGTATCATACTTATTTACTTGCTAACAGACATGATGCTAACAGATATGCACAAGACTACACACACACACACACACACACACACACACACACACACACACACACACACACACACACACACACACACATACTAACTACAGCCACTTTATTGACTGTGTTATATACTTTGCATGTCTTACTATGATCAGGTGAACAAATGAATGAATGAATAAATGAATATATAATTAAATAAATAATGGTCACAGTAATATATTTAATCTCATTGTTGTAAGATAATTACAATGCAACCAAGGGTAACCCCATGCACAGATACTCGAACGAACACACATATATACACATGCACACACACACACACACACACACACACACACACACACACACACACACACACACACACACACACACACGCACACACGCACACATACACACACACACACACACACACACACACACACACACCAATTACAACCACTTTTTGATTGCATACAATTCAGATGGCTGGCTTTGATCAAATGAATACATAAATAAATAACAGTTTGAGAATTTTATTTCAGGTTGTTACCGTCACACACAATGCAAACTATTAAAAAACCCTGTGTACATGAGCAGAAGTTACACATTTGTGTAATCTTACACATGTACACACATGCACACATGCATACACGCACTTACATACACGTGCATGCACTCGACTTTATGAAGTTATTTTAGCCTCAGATGAGGAAAAGTGCAACAATAAAATTAATTTATACAATGCAATGTGTATAAAGAAAACTACAAAGCTGGATTCACTACAAAAAATAAAATGTTGCAATAATTAATAAATATGCATGAAGGAATAAATAAATAAATAGATGTCATCCCATTTAAATGACACTTCACATACATGTGTACACACACACACACACACACACACACACACACACACACACACACACACACACACACACACACACACACACACACACACACACACACTATTATCTGTAAAAAGGAAAGAAAATAAACATTCTGGCCTGCAAGTTGGCTCGCAGCGGTACTAGCACTGTTCAGCAGAACACCAATAACATCTTCAATACACAAGATCATGTCACATAGCACTCTTAAGTACTATTTAATAAAAACATTATTTAATTATAAACACACAGGCATCCACACAAGAGTTTTTTTTTTCATATTCCATTAAGACTGCCTCAGACACCAGTCATTTGAGGCAGCTTGAGCCAAATGGAAATGTCTACTCATTGCTTTGACTGGCAACCCAGTCAGCACCCAGTAAAGCTCTGTTACTGACCCCTCCCATAATAATGTCACGAGGAACTGTAATAAGGAAAAATTGCCTATCACTAAGTACATGAAAAGTCTGGACTGTTTAGTAAACAGTCTAGCCAAGTACTCTGACTTTAATACAGAAATCAGTACTGTATGCATGTACAAATTTTCTAACATGGGAAATTTGACTATGTTTGAGGGGGAATATGTGTGTGTGTGTGTGTGTGTGTGTGTGTGTGTGTGTGTGTGTGTGTGTGTGGGTGTGTGTATATACACATATATGTGTATGCATATGTAGATATATATTCATAGGTTCATACTAGGCTATCTGTCCAAGGGCATTTACAAGCCTAGCCTATCGCTTTGCTGGCTGCCACCCCCTTTAGTATGGGGAACTATACCCATTATTTTGCTGTGCCTCTGTCGAGCAGTGACACTGAGGTAATCCCTGGGGTATATCTCCCATCCATTGGTCAAGATTTCTCTTGAACAAGGCCAATATATATAGGTTCATAGGTTCATATATATATATATATATATATATATATATAGAGAGAGAGAGAGAGAGAGATAAAAAAACATACACATACATTACCAAAACAATTTTTCACTTTTGGTGCTGCACCCAGCAATCTAGACCCATGAGCCACCCTTGGCTAGACCTTAAAGAAGTAGTTTAATCACAAGAACAAATCATTCAAGTTAAACATCCTTCATCAGTATTAGCTCAATACACCTACTAAAAGCAATTTATATAAACCTCAATTAAGTCACAGCCAATAAAAATCATCACATATTATTAAAGGAACACCACATTTAAAAAAATATATTAAAACATTGCATAAACCCTGATATGTAATGAAATAATTATATGAAAAATGAATGTAAACAATTCTGTCTTTGTTTTAAAACAGGTTTCAGTGATGTCATTTGATTTAATCCAGGCAATTTATCTGCAGATAGAAGGAGTATCCGTTTATATTCACTCAATTCTAGTTTGGTATTTATATCGCCCCCATCTGTTATTCTTAGTTACAGTTCCAATAACTTTAAATGTAAAACTATGCTCCAAGTTAGTCTCGTTTATATGCTTTGCTAAAACATTTGTCAAAACCTTCTGTCTGATATGAGAGTTATGTTCAATTATTCTATCTTTAGGTCTTCTATTTGACTTACCTACATAGAAACATTTAAATTTTTTACACATAGCCAAATATACAATATTAATACTATTACAAGTTGCAGCACATCTAAATTCAAATCTTTTTCCAGTTGATGTATCAATATAGTTCACATCTTTATCAATATAAGTGCAGCAACAGCAATTATAGCATGGGAAGGTACCATATTTTTTGCCTTAGTCAAATTCATGTTCCCCTTTATATCTTTATAGCATAGTTGTTGTTTCAAGTTGGTAATATTTCTATATGCAAACCCAAGTGTAAAGTCAATAAATCTCCTTAAGTCTGGTAAAGCCTGTGATATAGGCCAATTATCAGAAATAATTTTTTGTATTTGTAAAGTAGTTCTGTTGTATGTTGTTACATATCAAAGTTGTGTACGGGTAACGGGGCAGTAGGTGTTACATCAATAATATTTCTTTTGTCCCTAAAATATGGACTAGCATCACCATCTCGTAACCCAGCTATTTCATTATAATAAAATGTGATCATATTAGTATCATAAACCCTATCTATAAGTAATTTAGTCATTTCATCTGCTTGCTGTCAAAAGAGGTCGATATCAGTATTCAATCGGCTTAAACGTTTCATCTGGGACTTTATTATTCCCCTAAAAACATGAGGAGCATGCATGCTTTTTTATGCAAATATTTATTACCATGTATAGTTTTTTTATATACAGTAGTATGTATATCAGTACCATCAAAATACAGTGTCACATCCAAAAAATTAATTCTCTTTAAAGAGTATTCCATAGAAAATTTTAAAAATTCAGTACTACCATTCAGCATTTCAACAGTCATCCAATTCACTTTTACTGCCTTTCCATATAAAAAATGCATCATCTACAAAGCGTTTAAAAAAGCAGATTTTGTCTGACAAAGGTACAATACTATTAAAGATAGTTTCACATTCCCAATAGTGTAACACTAATGTTGCATAGGTATTAGCAACCAAAGTACTCATAGCAACACCAGATATCTGGTGATATCACTTATTGTTGAATGTGAAAATATTGTTTTCAAGGACCACTTCAAGCAATTCACAAATGGTTTCAATACGACGTCCATCTAGTAACCTTCTTTCACATAACACTTTTCTAATGGCTGCTATTCCATATTAGTTAGGAATTACAGTAAAAAGGGACTTAATATCCATTGTAACCATGATATAGTTGGTTGCATCAGTATCATAAAACCATGTGCTCAAACTAGTTAGAAAATCTGGAGTGTCCTTGATATAACTCTTTACATATTTCAAATAGGGTGAAAGGCAATGTTGTAAATAAATTGAAATGGGCTCAGTGAGCCAACCGCGTCCAGAGACAATTGGTCTCATGGGCGGGTTTGTAAGTGACTTATGTATTTTATATAAAGCCGGTACAACAGGTGCAGGTACTGTAAAATAACTGAATGTATCTAAATCAATATCCTTCATAAGCTGCAGGTCATAAATTATCATATTTACTTGGCTTATCACTTGTTTAATATCTAAACCAAATATTTCGACAAAGGTATCCCCATCAGTCAACAGTGCATTCATACTAGAGAAGTAATCCAATCTATTCATTAATACAATCACATCGCCCTTATTAGCATCTTTTATGATTATTTCATCATTATTCTTCAGTGTTGATAAGGCTATGCATTCATCAATAGTTACATTATACAATTTACCAATTTGCCCTTTCTCATACAATTCTGTAATTTGTATTTCACAAACATTATTAAACGCACAAACAATTGGATGACTTACAAGGATAAATGTACTCTTGCGTTTACATCCCACCTGCTGTGTATTCAGAGTATCGCAGAAAGTTAGTTTAGGTCCAATTCTCTGCAAAACAGTTTTAATTCAGTTAATGCATCAGTCACTGTATTCAAGCCAGTTGGTATAAAATTCAGACCCTTTTGTAGCAACAATACAATTGCTGGCGTAATTTCAAGATTTGAAAGATTAATAATAGTTTTAAATGCAGATGTACTCACTTCCACATCTTGTTGTAAGAACGAGGCCCACTCTGGCTCCTTTCTCTCTTCTTCTGTGCTGGACACCCTCTTGATATGCTCCGGTGTCTTTCCTGCACTTGTTCTGGTAATTTCAAATGAACAAGTTGCTGAGGGGGGGGGGTGCTGAAAAGCCAAAGGAGTGTCTTTATTTTGTGAACCAGCCAATCGCTTGAGGAGAAGGATGAAACATCCAGGGTACTATGCTCATTGATAGGCTTAGAAACCGGTTGTTCTCTGCTCATCAAACTAGTGGGTGGCCTAACTGGTTTGACAGATGTTTCTGGTACATTAATTATGTCCAATGTATCCATTGATTCTTATGTTTGTCCACGTAAACCGCTTGCATTTTTAGCAGTATTTCTCAATGGTTCAGAAGTACTTTGTCTAGGCCATGAGAAGATATGGCCAGTATTAAAATCATTAATATCTCTCTTAAGCTTGTGATGCTTAAGAGCCTCCATTTTCACCTCACATGTATGCAATCTGTCTAACATTCTATCATATTCAATAGTATGTAAAGCAAAGTTAGGCAATGAAGAGATCTCACTTTCTTGTGCAACTATCTCCTGTTGCATTTGTTTTTCAATATCTGAGAAAAATTCATTCATTAAGTTCATATATTCAAGGCCCAGCTTGATATTCATTTCTTGCCATTTCTTAAGAAGTATGGGGTGTGTATTACCATACGAGGGCATTTTCAATATCCTCAAGCCCCGAGGTACAATGCCAAGCTGTAAATATACATTAAAGCTAAAGTGCTGCCACTGTAGTACCTTATATTTCTCAACTTTATGTTCCAACTTCTTTAGCAGTGTAGCAAAGTCTGGGTCAACATCCCTCTCTGTTTGTTGTTGTACACCATCTTGTAGGACAGTCAAGGAAAGTAGAGGATTATTCTGTCCCAACAGGTCATTCAGAGTACGGCTCATGTCTTGGTTGGAAGCACAGCAAAACAGCTGTAAATGGCTGTGAAAAGAGTAAGATTGTAGGTACTAAAATGCCTTAAATCCTGATACTATGATATAACAAACAAGTCAATCACGGATTTAAGTGAAACACAGCTTGAACAAAAAGCGCAACAGAATAAAAAAACGAACTGAGTAGGGTAGTAGTTTAATCACAAGAACAAAGCTTTCAGGTTAAACACCTTTCATCAGTATTAGCTTAATACACCTACTAAAAGCAATTTATATAAACCTCAATTAAGTCACAGCCAATAAAATTCACCACATATTATTAAAGGAACACCACATTTTTTTAAAAAAACATATTAAAACATTGCATAAACCCTGATATGTAATGAAATAATTATATGAAAAAAATAATGTAAACAGTTCTGTCTTTGTTTTAAAACAGGTTCTGTTGCGCTTTTTGTTCAAGCTGTGTTTCACTTAAATCCATGATTGACTTGTTTGTTAGACCTTAAAGAAGAAATGAAATAACTTTCCAAAAGTATTTTTTTTCAAAATGTTTGTCTTACACTTTGACACTGGTATTCTGTATTGTTAACTGTATCATTTTGCGTGGAAATTAAATTTAAATCAATAAAGTAGTACCTGTAAAAAGGCAGTAAACCATGCTTTACTTCCCATTTCATAGCTACTTGTGTGAAGGCATCATTAATACTGTAAGGAATGGAAAAGTCTGGATTTGGGGAGGGGGGCAGATGATTTTTACAAACTGACACCGTGTTCCAGGAAAGTTGTAGCTAATACAGATTAAGTTAGACTGTATAAACAATGGGAATACATAAAAATCTGCAATCACATAAGTAAGTATTAAACATTAGTGGGCATCAAGGATGAAAAAAAAAATGTAAAAAAGAAAAGAAGGTTGGGTTGAAGAAAGAAAAGGATAGAAAATGAAGGAAAGGAAAGGAAGGAATGAAGAAGGATAACAAAACAAAAAAAAAACATGTTAGGGCAGAACAAAGGAGAACGTTAAGTCAGAAAAGCAAATGCCTAAACTGAGGAAGGACTAGTCAGCTCATTCAAGAAAAGATATAAAATATATCACAGAGCCACTCGGCAGCAAAATGTATTAATACCAACAGATCCAATCAGCTGCAAAATGTAGTAATAGCTAATAATGAGGAAACTTCTCTTTGTGGAAGATCTAAGATTCCCTGGAGTTCCTTAGAATTCAGGCAGCTAATAAAAACCATACTGTGAATATCCCACCTAATAACGGTGGTAGAAATAATTTCCTTAAAAACTTTCCAAAGTATAAATCCACTAATGAAAGTAGGGAACCACAAGCTAGTTCAAGGCAAATCTTCTTTATTAAAAATACACAAACAAGCGATTCAAATAGTAGCTGAAAAAACAAAATACGTTTCCTCATTATTTGTTGTTGGAAGCAATATATTGACATACTGTGTTTGTGAGACTTAGAGGGACACCACAGAGGCTGTTTGTTTTAAAATGTAGTAATAGCAATATTTGTTAATCTGTTAAACCCAATGAGCACACACTCCCTTTGCAGGGAATTACCAGGGAGCAATGTTTGGTAAAGACACTAGCTCAGAGTCTTAAAGAAGGCAAAAGGAGGCCGTATTAATCAAACCTCAACTGGTGTGCAGTTTAGATTATATCTATGTATACTCTTAAACTCCTTCACCAAACTAGAAGGCAATAAACTTTAACGTTATATGGAAACTGAACAGAAAAGGAGGATGAAAAAATAAGACTAGTAAATTAATATTTCCATTTAGTCCTGAAAATGGCAGGAAAATAAGTACCTTTTTTTCCTTTCTTTATTATTTTTTAACTGGGTAAATAGGCTGGTCCATTGATCTAATAATCTTAACCCTTCTACCAAGGAGATTGTCGCACAGAAAAGCTTGACATAGACAGGAAATAGGACCTGACATGATACACAGGGTTCAGTCCTGGGTCCTCTCCTGTTTGGTATCTACTTCTCTGAAGTACAGGCTAACACAGAAGGTCTTTGGCTAACAAGGTTTGCAGATGACTGGAAACTAGGAGCCATAATAAAAAATCCTAACGATGTGGACATCCTAAAAAGGGCCTCACTGAGACAGATGCCTGGTGTTAAAGCCATGGCCTCAAGCTCAATGCCAAAAAGTGCAGTGTCATCCCTTTTGGTAAAAACTCTGTACCCATGAACTACCACATAGGCGGTAGTCTACTTAACACCGAAAGTGTGATAAGAGACTTTGGAACACAGGTGGACAGTAGCCTCTCCTTTGATAATCACATCACCACAGTAGTCAGGAAATCCTTCTATGTGGCACACCTCATTACAAAAGGTTTCTCATTCAGAAAAAAAGAGGTCACTGTTACCCTCTACTCATCACTCATTAGTCCCATTATAGAGTACAATGCTCCTTTTGGTATGTACTGCACAAGACATCTACAACAACTGGAAAGGCCACAGAAATACCTCACAAAGAGGATTACCGGCCTCAAACAGATGCCCTAAGCAGACCATCTCAAAAAACTCCAGCTTTACTCCATTGCATATCATCTACTCAGAGGTGATCTCTGCCTAACATACAAAGCTATGTCAAACCCAGAGCTGTTGGACATCCTCCACCTAATGAAATCCCAATCCCTCCCAGCTACATGCTCTATGGACCTAAATCTTTTCACCACAATAAACAGAACATGCTGGAGGGATAGACTGATGTCCCAGAGACTTCTCGTACTCTGGAACAAACTACCTATCTATATCAAACAAAGTCCCTCATTAGCACTCTTCAAGAAAAATCTTGATGATTGGATGAGAGATAGGAAATTCACCCTGGGGATCACTTCTGTGGCTCTGCTCAACAGGGGTACAGGAAAATAATTTTCTTGGGTGGTGAAAGCCAGGGTACCATTTGGCTAGGCTTATATAGGCCCTAGGGCCAATAGCCTAATACCCACCTATGAACTTATGAACCTATGAACTCTACAACTGTTACAGAACTGCATGGATAACAAGTAATACCTCACTACCCTTTCACAAATCACGTGAGAAGGGTAAAGTTTCCCAACACTGGAAGAAGAGAGATACTTGTTCTTTTTACAAAAGTGGGAGGAAAAAACACAGGTTGAAAACTAATACAATTCAGGTCAGACTGGCAAGTTGAGTAAAAACATGGAATCGCTGCAAAAGGAGAGAATTTTTACATCTGAAAGCCAATACAGCTATGACCCTGAGGCAGCATTACTTCACATTAGGAAAGCTAGACCAAACAAATGTAAAAGTGTTATTAGGATGGGATATGCAGGTACTAATCCAGAATTAGGGTCTAGATGTGGCCAACTTAGATTTGTGTCAGATATTTTATAAAGTACAAGACAAGGACTTCCTTATGCTTAATCATGTGCCCTTCAATTGATAAGTAATTAATTTAAATTAATATGTCTAACTCCTCAAGAGGTCATAGTATCAAAACAGTGGCATTCCCGAAGTCGCACAACACACCAAAACAAATTCCCCTAATGTAGGGGAGCCCCCAACACCTCTGATCTTTAAATATATCTACCCAAAAGTCACTTAAATTTCAAGAAAATTGAGAAGTTGGAACACAAAATTAAAACTGCAAAATGCAGTCAATGCAGGGCCTAGGAAGTCCCAGTTTAGAGAAACCATGACTAAAGGAAAGGTGTAAGTTTCTTGTTTCAGTATTCTGAGATTTGATCCAGGATGTGATAACATTTCTCACCAGATCCAATAAAAAAAAAAGAGAGAATTAATTAGGCACCCTAAAGTGGGTGATAGCATGGACAAAACACTATCAAGCAAAAAATAAAACTGACAATCCTAGTAAGCAGGGTCTACTCAAATGAAAGGATACACATTGGTGGGGTAGCACAGGGGTTATTCTGAGGGAGGCCTATGACAATGTAAACAAAGGTGACATCACAGAAAGCCTAGAAGGAAAGTATGATTTTTACTGATTATGCAAAGATGTGCACAAGGGTTAATATTCAAGAAGGTATAAAAGGATGAAAAGGAACTTGGTAAAGACAGACAGGTGACAAACTATGGCAGCTTAAGGACAATGAAAACAAATGCAAAGATACTGCATCTGGGTAGCAATAACCTCTGGATAGAGTAGGGTTGTGGTAGTATCATATGATCTAAAGATAAGCAGACATTGTGGGAGAAGCAAGTAAGGCTAGAGAAATGCTGAGATGCAAAGGAGCAGGCATCACTAGCAGAAAACACGGATCTATCATACTTCTATACAGATAGTTGGTAAGATACCCCATACTACAGAACTTTGTACAGTCCTGAAGACTAGGGATATAGGCAAGATAGAAGCAGTTTAGAGAAAGACAACAAAAGTGGTGTGAGATTTTCACCAGCATCAGTCTAAAGACCACTAGATTTTAATATGTACAGCTGTGAAAAAAGATGTAGATGTGTTTTGTACCTAAAAGGAATGTACAGAGTTCAAGTGAGTACACTTTTTTCAAAAAGAGGGCAATAAGAGAAAAAGTAAAGTTGAAGATACCTGGCTATAGGTTCAAGACTGATGCAAGGTGAATGCTATATTCATAATGCAGCAAAAAGTATTCTAAGAACTATGCCAACACAGGAATGGAGAAGGTAGATTCTACCAATACGGCTAACTGCAAGCAGATGTATAGAAATTAGGCAATAGGGAGACATAATTTACTGGATAAAATTAGCAAAGGGACAAAAGTACTTGAAGCAAATGACTAAAGATAGAAAGAAAACAAAGTGGAATAAGATCAAGCAGCATTTTGGACTGTGGGTTAAAGACTGACTTCCCTGCCAGGGACTGATAACTGATTATAGGTAAAGAGACAGAGACAGAGGAGTACTAAGTGAAAGACCAGATATGGTAGTGATTTTAATTAAGTGTAGAACAAAAGTTGTTGCTTAAAAGGGATAATTAGTAGGTCATACAATGAACTGCATGATAATTATAAGGATCACTCAGTGGAGGTTAGAAAAGATTGTGAAAGAAGACTGAAAAGGCAATTTACAAAGAAACAATGAATTGACAGTTGTAAGGTTATCAAATATGCAAAAAAAAAAAAAAAAACTGCCAAAAGTGCTTATCCACTTGTGTTTATTTTCACTCTGAGTTTTTACAGTTTTTATAGATTTTATTGTCTGAGTCTATTAAACTAGCTTGTAACCTTCACCATGGTGGCAAAACTTTACTTTGCTTACATATATAGTATGAAAAAAGGTCCAGAAGTTTTAGAATTATTGTTTGGAAGTATTTTTATGCCCCAAGCAGATGTCATAGAATTGTTTTTCTTACAGAAGATCACAAATGTGTTTTTTTTTTTTTTTGGGGGGGGGGGGGTGTAGCAAGTTAGCAGGTTTTCAAAATTCGGTACAGAGTACTTTGACAGAAATGTTGGAGGAACAAATGGTTGTAACTAAGGAAATGATTGTTTTGTGCTGTTACATAATTCATACCTAAGTTTAATGCTATTAGCTGCAATGAATAAATACATAAAAACATATCAGAAAATGGATATAACCTTTTAGTGGTTGGGATAACCTTGAAATGTTGCTATTAAAATACCAAGACTTTTAATTTGTTAGTTGCATAAGACTACCTTGATGATATAATGTATTCCTATAATTGTATAACAATATGTGTTGTTGAATATCTTCCTTTTTGTATATATATATATATATATATATATATATATATATATATATTGTAAATATGTTAACTAAATAAAAACAGTCTTATAAAAGAGAAAATAGATATCAGCATCTAAACTAACTATAAATGAAGTACTGAATATCATAAAGGAGATAAAGGAAATAGGAAATACACCCCGGGGATCACTTCTGTGTCTCAGCTGGACAGTGGCACAGGAAAATAACTTTTGTGGGTGGCGTAAGCTATGGAACCTTGCTGGCTAGGCTTACATAGGCCCTTGGGCCAGTAGCCTAGTACCTACCTATGAACTACTGTAAAAGGTGAGATCTTTAGAAAAGGGAAAGAGAACTTTTTATAGAAATAAGCAATGTTCAGTATAGGAGGAGTGAGGTTTAAGGGAAGGCAAACAGTATGCAATTTATGGAGTGAATGATGAGCTTTGCACAAAAACATATATACTGCATTAAATAATGATGAAAAATGTTACTATGGTTTGTTTCTTCTCTATCAATGTACACATACCTATGTCATTGTTTAAAATGTGATTTAATAGTGCTATAAAAACTAATGCAAGGAAATATTTTTTTAAGAAGAGTGGTGGATTATTAAGACAGTATTCTGAAAAAAATATAACCTCAAAAATAGTTACCGAATTAAAAAAGAATCATGGGACAAGCACAGGGAAGTTATCAGTCTGAATGGAATGAAAAAGAAATAAGCTGTTTGTAAAGCATGATCCATACCTTATGCAGAAGATAGAGAAATGGCCATTCCAGACAGGCCAACTGAAATCTCTGTTTCAGTGCTTTTTCTGGATGCCTGAGTGTTAAAGCAGATTCCTGGCATGTTTCACTGCTTTTTTTCTGAGTATCAATTAAAACATAATGCAAATTTTCTTTGCATATTCCACAGTCATTTTTTAGGTCTTCAGCAAGGATAAATCTGTCCTTCATATAGGCTGAGTATACTCCTAATTAAAATGCATTTTAAATACTCTGAGAATTCATGTTCTGTCTGTCTGTGAGCCACAATTGTGTAATAGCTGAACATCTCACTAAAGAACAGAGGAAACCTCAGGGTAGCTACAATCTCTGCTAGATGATAAATGACTTGCTGATCACAAATTAATGAAAACTGCACATTAGATGAAAAACAAGTCTGAAGACAAAACCACCAAACAAATTTCTCTGTGAGGGAAAAGTACCCAACACTCCAATGCAGAAGATTGTGCCCTCTGCAGTCCCTACTTAATATAAATGATTCTATAATCAGTCTGTCTAAGGAATAGGTGGAGAAAATGCTCACTGGGTTTGTCATCAGCTGTCCAAATCTGGCTAAATAACCTGTTCCTATATGGTTCCACTTTGAATCATCAAAAGCTTGAAACACTGAAATTCTGATCATCAAGACCAGAACATCGAGTTTCAAAGCATCAAAAATTCAAAGGGAATGTAAAAAAAAAAGAAAAAACCTCTAAAAACTATTTCCCTGCACCCCCTCCAACTTTAATATACCAACTCCGAGATCGCATTACAGTGGGGTAAAGGGTAATCTCCATTTTAGCGCTATATGCAGAAGCGCTAAATGGGAGATTTCCCATATCCTGTCAGCAGTGCCATTACAGAGATGGCACATTCACAGATACAGTGTGCAGGGCACCTTGCTGCCCTGCAGAAACATTAGCTTTTTCCCTTTTTTACTTACCTTTTTCTTCCCCTTGACAACATCGATGTTCTAAACACTCGATGATATGGTCTCGACCATATGAATTTCGATGGTTTAGAATTTCGATGTTTTCAAGTGGAGCCTCCCATCTATATCCTTCTTACTCACTTTTTCTTCAGCTGCTTGTATATATTTTAACATTTTTCACTCTACCTGCATGAATACCATAGCCTACAACATGGTGATATCAGCTTAAGCTTTAATTCTAGGTCACAGATTTCACTGTGGTCCACCTTTTCCAGATTCAAACTTTCACATTCATGCTTTCTAATCCTACATTCAACCCTGTCTTCAGTATTCATTCTTTGATTAAGCATTCTCTCTGCAACAGATACTTTGCTAATAGTGGTCACCAAAACGAAATAAATACCCAGACCTAGCCCTTTTTACTCATGCCACTTATGACTTGTTAATTGCTCTAGCAAAGTTTTAACTCTTGCTGAAACAAAAGAAATACTGGACTGCACATTAATACGAAATGCTGTTAATGTTCTGAGCCGTATGAATTATATGCATATGTTTTCTTTTACATTTTGTATGCTTTCATATCTTTGCTGAAAATAGAATGCTGAGGTCATGTCAACCCTCATAGAGGCAATAAAATAATTTACAAAATAAATAAATTCTTTATAAATATATGAATACACTTTTATTTTGATATTCTCCTTAATAAATGGTCCTCTGTCATCAGCCATGTTTGTATCGATATTGCCTTTCATAATTTACTAAATATCCTGCCTTCATTCCAAGACAAATATTTTCACCAACAGATAAGGAGAGTAAGAGGGGGTTCATTTGCCCTAATTTCATCAGAAATGAAAACTCAAATAAAGCATCTTGCTATGTAATGTTCTCAGTTCAAGTTTACTAGCTCCCTCTCAGACTAAAATTCCTACATTATAAGTAGGAATAAATACAAAAAAAAATTTAAAGGCATTTTTATATCTGGAGATAGATTGACCTTCTTTGTAAACTTCAGGAATTATGCAAGTACATTGCCATTCCCATAAGCAGATAAATGCAACATATCTCCTCATTTAATATACTGGAAGCTTGAATGCTAAAAGTGGCTAATATTTTCAGCATAGACTAACTAACTTTACAAATTCACAGACCCATTCGTAGTCTTTCCTAATGCTTTTCTACTGAATTTTTCTTCATCATCTACTTTTGCAAATGGGAAAATAGTAGAACAAGTTACCAGCTTCACATATCTGGAAAGGGGAGGGGTGTTTGAGGAAAAGGGAAGTCTGATTAAGGAAGTCAAAGCTAGAAGCCAAGTGATAGAGGAGTGATGTGTGAGAGAAGAATGCCAAAGAAGCTGAACAGTAAGTAGTACAAAACAGTGATGTGGCTAGTACTTCTGTAATGCACAGAAAACTGGATAGCGAAGGCAGAGCAGTTGTGGAAGTCTGAGGTGATGGGAATGGACAATCTATGATGGGTGGTAGGATGTAGACTGTGAGAAAACATCAGAGCAAAACCAAAGCAGCCCGATTGCAGAGAAGGTCAAGTAGAACAGTTCATGCTGGTTTGGTCACAAATGCAGGAAAGCAGGGGATGATTTGGTGAAGAGTATTTGGTAGAGACAGGAACAAAGCAGGATGAACAGAGGGCATGCAACCAAGAAGTAGACGGATTGGATGACAGAGGACCTGCAACAATCAGGTATTATGGTTGAAGAAGTCAAGAGAGCAGCAGTGACTCAAGAGAGGTGCTGACTTCCCATTTTAACCTCAGGCAGAAAAATGGGAAATGTGCAGTTAATGATGATGATGATGATGATTGATTGATGGATTTATTTATTTATATCTGTTTACCAAGGTGGTGCACTGATCAATACTGACCGATTTCAGGCTCAGCCCAGGCAAAATACAAAACCTTTCACAAACAAAAATGCAGAAATGTAAGCAGTAACAAAATAGTTCAGACTAATTACTTTGATAAATACTGTGTATATGCATTCCAGTGAACAAGCACAGTGCAATGTACAATCAAGCAGAGTGTAATATACAATATATACATTATTGTCTAAAGAGGCTCAATCTTCAGTGAATCCTGAATAAGGAGAAGAGATTCGAACAGGAGATAGGTTAGGTGATATGCCCTGTGCTGAAGCAGAAGCATTTCGCTTGGATGAAGAAGTGCTTTTTGAGTTGCATTCTGAATTCGGAAAAAGTGTTAGTTTCCTTAATGTCGATCGGCAGATCTTGCCAGAGAGCAGGTGCCTGAAAGGAGAAAGCATGTGCAGTACTGTGGGGTTTGGTTCTGGGGTAATGAGACTCGGTGTGGCTTGTGACTAGTGTTTCTGGTTGAAGATTAACTGCAAGGGGAGTAAATGTGTGGTGCTTGAGTACTTTCTAGAGTTGGGATCTTAAAAGTAGGTTAGAGCTTTGTTTTATGGGTAGCCATTTGGCTTTTTCTACAGTGATAAGGTGATGTTCACAGACAGGTGAGTTTGTAATGAATCGGCAGATGCTGTTAGAGATAGTCTGGAGTGTGGCAATGTTTTTCTAGGAGGCAGAAGCAAAAAACTGGGAGTTGAAAAATAATTTTGCCGAAGGCTGCTCTGGCTTGCCGGGATAGAAAAGGGGAGCTCTTTTTGGCCCAGAAGAGGAGGGAGTTTATTTTGCCTCTCACTTTGCCTATGTGGAAATGGAACTTTAATGACTGATCAAGCCACAGTTCAAGGTATTTGAAGGTGGAGGTGATGATGATGTTGCATAATTATCTCAGCATGTAGATTTTCAAAGTTCTTGACTGATTGTTACTATGATGTTTCTAGTCTGTTATCCTCCAGATTCCTCTCACAGCACAATTCCAGACCAACCCTTGACTGATTGTTACTATGATGTTTCTAGTCTGTTATCCTCCAGATTCCTCTCACAGCACAATTCCAGACCAACCCTATTTTTCTTTTCATTGTTTCACTAAGC
The DNA here is from genome assembly GCF_019279795.1 of Protopterus annectens. Taxonomy (NCBI): domain Eukaryota; kingdom Metazoa; phylum Chordata; order Ceratodontiformes; family Protopteridae; genus Protopterus; species Protopterus annectens. The sequence continues at coordinate 1,679,070,389 of NC_056739.1, read as the reverse complement.
TGAGATCTCATTAAACATTATACTTTGCAGAATAATGAAGACCTGCCTTTATACTTTCAGTAGAATACCCTCTGAGATCAGTACTTGTTAAGATAGGAAGAAGTTTTTGAATGATGGCAGCTTAAGTTTAAAGGAAAAATGAAAAATAATGACTCAGGAAGGCAGTCATCTGTAAAGGGAATGCATAGTTACAGAGCCATAGATTATTATTAAGCTTATGGCCAAGGAGAGAACATGATCCGCAGCATCCAGTACTGGAGGGAGACTTACAATGTCCTTCATTAAATACATTTTCCCCAAATATTACAGGTAAGAATTTGTGATCACCCATCCAGTAATTCACAATGTTTAAGGTTGCTAGTGAATTTCTCTGCATGATATTTAAGAGCAATCTTATCCAGAAACAGGAAATACATTGAGTTAGGCACCTGTCGCACCACCTGGTGTTGTTGATGTGGCAGCATAGGTTTAGGTACAATGGGTTAGGCACCTGTCACATCACATGGTGTTGATGATGTGGTAGTATAAATTTAGGTACATTGGGTTAGGCACCTGTCGCACCACCTCGTATTGTTAATGTGGTAGTGTAGGTTATGTACATTGGTTTAGGCACCTGTCACACCACCTGGTGTTGTTGATGTGGTAATATAGGTTTAGGTACAATAGGTTAGGCATCTGTCACTACACTTGGTGTTCATGATGTGGTAGTATAGGTTTAGGAACAATTGGGTTAGTCAACTGTTGCTCTATCTGATGTTGTTAATGTGGTAGCACAGGTTTAGGTACATTGGGATAGGCACCTGTCACAACACCTGGTGTTATTGATGTGGTAGTATAGGTTTAGGTACATTGGGTTAGGCACCTGTTGCTCCATCTGGTGTTGGTGATGTGGTCATATAGGTTTAGGTACAATGGGATAGGCACCTGTCGCACCACCTGGTGTTGTTGATGCGGTAGTATAGGTTTAGGTACATTGGGTTAGGCAAATTTCGCACCACCTGGTGTTGGTGATGTGGTAGTATAGGTTTAGGTACATTGGGTTAAGCACCTGTTACACTACCTGATGTTGTTACTGTGGTAGTATAGATTTAGGTTTCTAGATTGACTGTTTGCTTTACCACAGACATAGCTGGAAAACTGTAAGTTAAGCTGAAAAAAAGGGTCCTTCTCATGATCTGGTTCTCCTATACTAACTAGCCAGACCTCCATGTCTGTTTTCTCCAATGTGTACTTCTTAATTCAAAGAGCAGCAAAAAAAAGACTAATCTTTCTACCTTTTACAATACATGAAGCTGAGTGCTCAAGCACTTCAATCATATGGTCATGTTTATAAAAGCATTATCAGAAGTCATTTCTGTAACATCATTCAGAAAAGAATACCAATACTGCACTACCAATTGACCCCTAACACCTTCTGCTCAGGGCAGCATCCCCTTTCACAGCACCATAGTTACACTTCTGGGCTTTACCACCAGTTATCTTTAAATGGAAAAGTTACCACAGAAGGTTAAGCAGAAATCAGACCTCGGGAGGCTGTATAACACCGAGTAGATGAACAGTGTTTTTATTCTATAGTAGCAGCTAAGCATATTGAAGTCTGAGATCACTTGGTGAGGAAACACTTAGATCTTCTGAGTTGCTTTAGATGCATGGGAACATAGATGCCAAAGGGGTACTATATTCAATGATGGGCCAAATAAAACTAGAATAAAGTGGGATTATAATTTATTTGCATTGCAAGGAAATCCAGTGAAACATAAGTTGTACAATGTAGAAAGGTTTTCTAACCACCACGGAGACATAGTGGTCAAAGGACAGGCTTATCAGCATGGGTACAAAAATGCTTGATGACTATAAGATTTAAATGGGACATCTACTTTGTGAGCAATAGTGATGCTATATTTACCAAAGCAAACTATGCTGAATGCTTTAGTGTTGAGAATAAGCCAATAATTAACACACAAAGTATTTGTTTGGTTTATCTTTTCCTGGAGAATTTAGGTATCAGAATAGGATTTGATAACTGCTCTCAATTTTGCAGCCATCAGCAAACTCAGTTAGTCATAGTCCAGCCATATCAGCTATCACTCTAAATAAGTATACACCAAAGAGCAGAGGGTCCAGGACATAGCCCTGTGGGACACCACTGATGATGATTTTCTGTCTACAGCAAACACCCCCTACTTTAACAGAATGGGTGTGATCATAAAGCTAATTATCTATCCAGCAAACTTTGTATGGGTTAATGCTGAGTTGGTGGAGTTTGTCAATAATATAAAATAAAATAATGACTGGACCATACCACTGGTAAAAACCCGAGCAATGAACTTTATTGAACCACACTTCCAAAGTCACTTTGGAAGTGTGATTCAATAAAGTTCATTGCTCTGGTTTTTACCACTGGTGTGGTCCGTTCATTATTTTATTTTATTTTATCGTGGTTATTTTAAGCCTTTGGCTAGTTTTTTCATAGTTTGTCAATAATCCCTGAAAAAGGCCATATGGTTGGAGTTTTTTATTAGTTACGGTCCTAAGTTCATAGTTGGACCTGCATGCCTAATGGTAAATTTGATGGAGTTACTTCCTATTTTTAAGTTGCTTTTGTAACGATAAACAGATATGTTTTAGAGTTGGCCAGGCAGAAGGGTATTTCTTTTCTTATATGGTTTGTTGATATGCTAGTTGCACATTATAAGAGGCTTCCTTACCATAACCTGGGACTTTCACATCTTCATTCTAATGCTCTCCCAAATCAGCTATTTCAACACATTCAGAAGGGCAGTGGTAGGAGGAACCATAAGGACAAAGAGTGAGACAAGCAAACAAAGAAATATGTCTGTGGCATTCATGAGTTATAACATGCACTGTCCAGCATAATTATTTAGTTATTTGCCTTTGTTTATTGAGAAAGTCCAGCTTGGTATTGAATCCCTTTTTAGAGGAGGTCTGGGTTAAAAAAACTTCAGTTATAATAGTACATGAAACAGACTCATCAAAAGAGAAACATAAAATAACACATAGAACATAATCATAAAACAAGTAATTATATATCTGTCACACTCATTCAATTAAGTTGTGCACTATAAACATGAAACAAAATATTATCTGAGCAGGCCTGTGCCTGCAAATGGTTTATTGTGATCAGTGTACTACTGCAGTAAACAAATTAAATTAAAAAAAAAAAATAAATGTAACCATGGTTTCACTTGGGCTCAGTCTGAAGGCGGTAAGCGATGAACACTCTTTTCCTAATAACTTCATGAATAGGTTAATGAGTGCTAGGATGAGTAATTAGCCTTTTGTTGTATCATTTTATGAGGAAACCGATGCAAAAATTAAACTATTTGCTTCTGTATGTTCATTTTGAATAAAAATCCCTTTCTAATCCAAATTACACTCATGGAAAGAATGACAGAATGTTCCAGTATTTCAGAAAGAAATATTTATAAATCTGAGTCTAAAATCTTATCAATTTCCATACATATTTAACAATCACTGGAGAAACTGGTATTTTTACTTTTGGATGCAATACATTTCCTCAAATCAAAGACTGTATCACACAACCCCTGTCCCAACATATCATAAATAATTGGTTGGTACATACATTCTCATGATGCATGTACTCATGTTTGCCATATATCATATAACAAAAAGATCAACATCTTACAAAATAGGGTGTAATAGATCTCTAATAATCTAAAAATACCAGGATACCGGTCATGTTTTATTCCCATCTTCAGGATAAGGAATTCACCCTTGATTCACCTTATATAAGGGTATTAGAATTCAGGTCCGGGAGTGAAGCCTGAATCAAAAGGATCAATTTCACCTTAAATAAGTGTTTCCCATGCATCGCTTCAGCAGCCCAAGCCTTCATTTTTGCGCGGATTCTTGATTCTTATTATTGTTTCCGCCCTGTTTTTATTTATGATTCCTGATGAATTAAGGATTTCATTTTAGCCATTGCAGACCTTAATTACCTAGACTTTAACAGACCTTTTTGAGAAGAAACCACCCTCAGCAACAAAAATTTCAACACTTTCAACAACTACTTAAATGGATGGTCCTGACAAAATCATGATTTTGATTGATGACTTTATTTTTCCCAAGTGAACTCATGCCATCATGCAATGGCTTCATGCATTGCCCTTGTCGCCACATGAAAAAATGGTGTCACATGCAAAATTAGACACACTGACACAAGCAACAACACACACACATTACACACTTTGTACCATTACCTTTGTACCCATCCTCTGATTCAGAGCTGGAAGAAGAGGAATTCAGAATGTGAGTTCAAAGAAGTTTTTTACAACATACTTTTCACATACACTTTCTGACTGCTTCTAATACACTTTACACATTACCTCAGCCACTCCACTACTCCCATTACTTTTTTCAACCTTCATCACAAATTCAACACACATCCCCTTCACTCCGCCAACTTTTTCACTTTGATTTGTTACACTTTGATAGTGCACATCCCCATAAACCCAAAGGATCAAAGAAGGAGCAAGCAGGAGGCAGGCACTGAATGAGCGCAGATTGATATTAAAGACTGCCTTGAGCCTTTATTTGAAGCCTCCTTATATCATTCTTGAAAAGGAATGTTTGAAGGGTTTGTTGATGAGGAAAAAGGGAAAAGGAGTAATGAGTAAAACACCACACTCAAAAGGAATCCCTTCAACTTCTTGTCAATCCCTCCAATCCCACCAACCTCCACAAACCACCTATCAACAGTTTCATATACCACACTAAATCTAGTTGGAAGAAAGTGGAAGAAACTCTCAGGCGGTTCTAGCCCTTTATGAGATTTTCAGGACCTTTACCCCCAGACCCTAGTTTTAGTTAGGAAAGAGGCATTAACTTCTCAAAATCTTCTTTGAAAGGAACCGATAGCAAAAAAAGAAGAAAACAACAATCAAGGGCACTTACAAAATGTGCTCTTTGTAGCCAATGTATGCTGCTTTTATGATGAAGTGTACATGTACATTCCATCATCTAGGTTCAGGACAAAACCACTGGTTCCTACTCTTGTGGAAGCAAAGGGGTGGTATACCTGGGTATTTGTACTATGTGTTATATAACAAAAAAAGCATTTTATGCGGGGAAGCAACCCCCCTACACAAAGTGGTAACTACCTATGCCTTGGGTGCAAGCTGTCAAGAGGCATGACTAGCAGATGACAATCATGAGGGTGTGCATTATCAGCATTAGTCTGTGAATGTCGATACTGCATTAATGGCTCAGCTAAAGCATTGAAGTGTTTAGTATAAGATGAATCTGTGTGGGAGTACCAGTAGCAATCTGCCAGTTGCAGTTTTAACAAGCATCTTGTTGCTAGTTGCAGCACATCTGATTCTAGCTCTGATCTCATTCCTTTCTCTTAAGCCTCACCTTCTTCATACCTCAAACTAGTAACCAATTCCATTATTTTACAGGAACTACTTAACTCATTCCCTTCAGTACAGCTCTTCTGAGTGTGTACTTTTAACTCCCGGAGGGTGTGGCTTCAGCCTTTAAAAATGAACTAAAACAATGAGTAAAAAGGTCACACAGAAAAATGAATCCGTAAAAACCAAAAGAAAAATCTATCAAGGCTAGGCATTCTACTGTGCGATTCCTTAAACCTGTTGTATTAGAGGCAACATGGGATATATGCAAATGACCCTTTAAGGTTATCAGGTGTTTCAGCTATAAAATGAAGTTATCATGGTACAGTTCAAACAAATATTCATATCTCTGGGACCATAAATGTTACTAAAAACTGTAAATGGCAAACTATTTAGGATAAATTAATGTTTACATTAGTGGCATTCATTCAGTTTGATGATTTATATTGGATTTTATGTCAAAATAAAGATAGTGAATATTAATTTTGTAATGTCATATAAGCAGTTTATGATATCTGAGTAACCATTTAAGTAAGACGCATACTGCCAGCAGGGTTTTCTTCATAGAGCTGTGAGTTTTCATACAAGGCTATGTAGTTCTATCTGTGTTACCTCAATGTTGAGATATTTAGAAATATGAAAATTATTACAATACAAACAGTGTACAAATAATATTCAATATTTCTTTAGCTGCATTAGGCAAAGGTCAAATATCAATACAATTGCATTTGCCATCATTTATTCTTTAAGATGAAACCTTCTGATACCTTGTATGTAGCATGGCTTTGGAATTATTCATGTAAATGTGAACAAGCAATATTTGATGTCTAGAGGCACCAGTAGGAGGTAACTGCAGAAATGCCTGAAGGTACCCTCGGCTATAATGAGTTAAGCTGAGGGATGTAGCAGTTTGGGGATCTGCAGAGGGTGCCAGATGAGCTAGATACAATTTTGCCCCTAAATTCTACATGCATACTTTCCTTAGTTTATTATTTTCACTGCAAGGTCATCGCACATTGAAGACGAAAGATCAAAAGATCATCAATGTGATAAGTGATGAACAATCATCAATGTGATAAGCGATGCTCTAACATTTGATTACTCCAAATTCACTAGCATAAGATATTACAGTTTTACTCAGATGTGAATTGAATGACATTAAGCCAAACAAAATCTGCCACCCAACTCTAACTTGAGTTCTGGTGATTGAACAAGTGATTGCAATCCTCTACTTTCAGATGTAGTTTTTGTTTAAGGAACACATCTCCACTCCTCCTGATAGTGTGAAGCCCATTTAGAATGGTGGAATTTATTGACATTACCACTTTTTTGGTATAGGGGGTGTAGAAGACAAGCTAAGACAATAAAATTGGTGGTAGAAACTACATTTCATTAATAGTGAAAGACCTTGTCTAAGGCTACAATCAGCAGTTCTTTAATAGCTTTGAAGGTTGCATGTGGTAGGCCATTCAGTCCTTGTCATTCTTAAGATAGTAACATTTCATCAATTCTCTTGATTAGTTCATCACTTATTTAGCATATTGAAGTGAGGTATAAAGAAGCCGGTAGAAAGGGAAGGCGCTGTCTGTGAATGTCCTATCAAGTATGACCTGGCCATTCAGTCTAATTTGAAAATACTATTAATGAACTTAAGAAATTCACATATTATAATAGTATGGTCAACTGGGTGGAATTCAGAAAGGTCTCATTTACTGTTAATCTCTAGGATAGACATGTATATTGCATTAGGCCACTATATGACAGGGAGAATAATGGTCTGTGAATTCTTAGTTGCTTAAAATATTCTGGGACCAAACAGAATTATGCACAGTAATAAAAATGCTGGTTACATTAAACAGATGTAAGTAGACTCAAAATGCAGAAGAAATGTGTCTACTTAATTACTGTCATAACCAACGGATTATGTATTTGGTTTCGATTTGAAGTGCTTCAAAGGGCCCGTTCTTCAGGTGATGGCAGAATCTGCTTGACATACTTCCACAATAGCCTGCATTGAGGCTGATTAAAACAAAAACAAATATAGCAGCTTAATCATCATCAACCCCATTTCCCCATTTTTTTAACATGACATTAAGGGCTAGAGCTCATTGTTGCCACCTCTCTCAAATAATTCAGTCACTCTCCTGCCTTCTTTGACAGTCATGCCCAACTAGCACAGGCCTTTTCACATGCTGTCCATCAATCTCTTGTCTGGATGTGTTTATCTCCTATTACTTATTCCTGTTTCTACCAAATCTGCTTTACTGAATCATCTGCTTTTCTGTACGTGACTGAACCCCTGTAATCTGCACTCCTTGACTTTTTATACAAATGTGGTGACTATGGCTTCTGCACTGGTCATCATTTCTTCATGTATCCCATCTGTGCATCCTGCCACTCATCTCAGGCAGTTCCCCTCCATCACATCAAGCTTCCTCAGCTGCGCCACCTTCACTTCTGTATGGTGTTAATTGTGCCACTGTTTCATACACCTTACTAATTGGTCTCTTTGGCAGTCTTCTGTCATCCACTAACCCAGTACTTTATGCTATCTGGTTGCAGCACATCTGATTCTAGCTCTGATCTCCTCATTCAGGCTTCCTTTCTCCTAAGCCATGCCTCCCACATGCGTCAAGCTAGTAACCTGTTCCATTATTTTCCCATTCTGTCTCAGTTTTCCGATTCTTTTCATTTCTTCATTTTTGCCCTAACCAGTGTCTTCTTGTTGTTAGTTTCATCCTATGTGCATTCAGTTTTATATTACAATCTTGTATCATTTTCTGTAGTTCCTCCCCAGAGTCTGCTTGTAATACCACATTGTTTACGTAGAGCAGCATTGTAAATCTGCCCCCTCCAACTTGTTTGCTGATGCAGCTTATCAGCACTATAAACATGAGTGATCCCAGAGCTGAGCCATGATGCACACAAACTGCCAGTGGGAGCCCCTCTGTGAGTCCAAACATCACACATACTTATGTCACTGGGTCGTTGCATATAATCTTCAGCAGTTCTACCAATGTTTCCAGGACTGTAATCAACACAGGACTGCACAAATCAGATTTTGTGGGACCATGTATTATCCCTTGTCCAAGTCTGTATCTTCATGTCCATCTTCTTCTCAGCTATCTGTTGCACTGCACCTATTGAGTTGGTTGTTCTGTATCTTGATCTGAATAGAAACTGCTTATCTCTCTTCTTACTTCCAACTTTAATAACTACTCATTTGTCAGCCTCCCTTCTAGCACTTTCATACGCTGTAACAACAGTTTCATACCTACTGCCTGTACTTGGGACTATCCCATTTGCTTGTCATTCCATACCACTATGAGCTGACTCAGGGACCATTTCTCCCCTAATATATGCAATATCTTGATTATATCTGCTATGTTGTCATCCGAGTCTTGTTTTCTCTGACTTCATTTTCTATAGTGCACTTTGCACTTCTACTGTAGTAAGTACTGCCTCCTCCTTCACTGTGGATTGTAGATGCAGCAGTAGTACAATTTCTATGGGATTTTCATCATTCAGAAATTTCTTGAAGTACTCCTTCCACTGCCCTTGATGCCTTCTGGACTGGTGAGCAACTTGTTGCTGCAATTCCTTATGAATGTTGACTGCTGACTATCTTCTTTATCTTTCTGTCATTGAATTGCAGCCCACTAGAGCTTCATTATCCCATCTGAAAGATCAATTTTCAAGATTGCAAAGGTTCTCTGAAGGCTCGTTCTTTGTCATTGTAACTGTTCTCTTACTTTCTTTGATCTCCATCTGATATTCTTTTACTTTTGCTCATATTTTCATCTCCCACAGCCTCTCACACTTCTTTCTTTATGATTGTTTTCTGGGTTTCCACATTCCAGCATTAGCTGTACTTATATATGGTTGGATCACATATTTGTTCCCTTATTTTTTCACATTCTGTTTTTAGGCACTGCCATTCTTCTTCAACTCCACCTATTTTCTTCTTCTTAAGGAGGTAGAACCATGAGTATTTCTTTGAACTCCAGTACTTTCAATTCAGTCAACTTTGAGCTCTTCAGCCTAGCCTTTGATGAATCTAGAAACTTCTCTGAGAACTGCTTGCAGATCATAATGGCCACTAGTGGTTTATGCTGGGGTCCAACCATTTTGCTGGGCATGGTTTTGCAAATTCTGATTTAACCCCAGTGCCACCAATGTCCTTTCTTTACTAGGTCAAAGTTAATCTGAGTTGAAAAAAGACCATCCTTGCATGTGGTCTGTGACTGTCTCTAGCAATCTATTTCATTCTGCTTTATAGGTCCATATATAAATACTAGGCTATCAGACTACAGACTATTACAGGCCTAGCGAATAACCAGAGGTCAGAATCAAAGCCTGTAGCTTGAATTTCTGAGGTAAAGACATTATACCAACCTCTTCTCTGTTCTGCATCTGCTGTCTGAATACCTTTGTTTCCTTGTCGCCACAGCCCTGCACTACTGTGGTGCATAGGCTGAAATCATAAAGGCTGCTTTGTCTTTACACAAGAGTTTTATTGCCTTGAGTTTGCATTGATTCTGATGACATCTCTTACTGACTTCAGAAGACTTTCTCGTCATAATTCCCACACCATTTCTATTCTGTTCTCCTCCAAGTACTAGACTCTGGATTCCAGGCCAAATGATTTTGTTGTGTTACCGGCTGACCTTGTCTTCCTTATAAACAGAATATCAGTCATCTTCTTTCCCCTCCTTGCCATCATATCATCCACTTCAGTGCTGCATCCAATCAGTAAACTTGTTATCAATGAATCAATCCTCAATTCATTTTTAACAAGCTAATGTGATTTTATGTCTAGCTTTCACTTCACAGAGCTATTCCAGGTAACCTAATATACACAGCTTGAAACTGGACAGCCAGTAAATTACTGACCCAGGATGTTTTTTATGATGGGTACACTCTTGCCAGTAGGGGTATGTAGACCCCTCCTTCTATTAGTATGTGCCCTTGTCATAGGTTGTAGGAGTCTAGGCTGTCAACCTACTTAGCACCAACATTAGTACAAGTAATTAACTCACTTAGGACCAGTTTTTACACCTCCAACTGATTAGCTTGACATGGCACACATCCTGTGCTCCATGTTTTACTGTCTAGATGATATTCCACACTACAGATGATACTTAATACAGCTTGTCCATAAGATCATTTTACTGACAGGCACCACCTAGTGTCTGTGCTGCTGCCCATTACTCTGTTTATTTTTGGGTGTATTCTGTAGGCAGTCCTTTCATATTCAACTAGGAGGGATGGGTTTGACCTTGATATCTTCCATCTTTGAGGCAGAGACACCCAACATACTTTTGAGAAATGGGGGGATGGGAACTTGCAAACTCCACACACAAATACACACACACAAACACAGTGGCCAGATCTTAGGATCAAATTCTGGACCTTGTATCTGTAACACAGAGATCTTAGTCATTATGCCAGTCCATGGGTTCCTATTTTCATTAGTATAAATTAAGCTGACTAACACCATGGCCTTTATAATCCTAGCCATGCAACCCAATTCAGTAGTGTTGGTATGTATCATGGGTGTTTATTAGGAGGGGCATATTAGATAGAAAGTTTCTAAAGATTATGTGTGTGTGTGTGGGGGGGGGGTGTTAGTTTGGGCATTACTGTTTGCCACTGTCTGACAGAGGTATGGAGGCCAAACCCAGGGAGAATTTCTAATTTCCCATCCATTAGTCAAGGTTATGCTTAAATAAGTTAAGGATGAACTCTGTTTACATGGATGGGGAGCCTGTTCCAGAGCATGGGGATCATTGGAGACACATATCTGTCTCACCAACATGTCTTATTTATGTCACAAGCAAAATTTCCTTGGATCTAGTGCATCTGATGCTGTTTATTTTGCAGATGTCAAGAAGAAACAAAAGAAACAATGTGCCAAGGATTACAACCAGAAACAATCACTAAAACTGTAAAAAAAGGGCACGTGGAGGCACCAGATGAAAGGAGACACCACGTCCACAATTATGGAATTATAAAAACAATCCTGCTTTTATAGCTTTATAACCAGAGAAGTGGTGTCTCCTTTTATTTGGTGCATCCAGTGCCCTATTTTTACATTTTGCAGATGTGCAAAAGGTCATTCAGAGTTCTATCCAAGGATGCATTTTCCACAAGGCATAGTGTGCCTCTCAGTAACCTGTAGGAGACTGACTATAGAGATACAGCTTTAAGGTGACCCATATAGGACAATGTGTTTATTCTCTGGATTTTCCTAGTAAGGATCCTTGGTGGGTATTCTAACTGTTGCATATGTCTGATGGGATACATGCTGAAGGAGGCATTGTACTAAATGATGAGTCTGATAAGGGTTTAATAAAGTGGCACTATGACTTCCTTGGACCTAGATGTCATACCCTTACTTATAAGCTGGGCAACTTAGAATGATTTTCTTACTAACATGGCCACGTTGGTCAAACGCCAGATTATTGCCTACATATATTCCCAGATGCCTGACTACCAGGTCACCTATTAAGGGTGTTTTATTGATGCAGTAATTAGCCTTGGTGGCAGTTTTCCAAAAAAGAACTATAAAATGCATTTTTTGGTATTAAGTTTTAGTCTGTGACCAGCATCAGTCATTTGTCTTTGTTAGTCCCCCCTGTAAAATGCTTGTGTCATGGAGGAATATATGATAGCTCCCAATTTGTAGTTATCTGGGAATGTGGCTGCCTCAGAGAAGTAGATGCCAAATAGGAGTGGTCTCAGCACGGAGCACTGAGGAACTCCACTGGTGACCGGTCTCTTATTAGAGATGGTCTCAGCAAACCTGATTTCCTGGGTCCTGCCTGTGAGCCAGTTGTCAATCCAGTAAATTATATAGCGGTTTATGCCCAGTTACATGAGTTTGTCAACTATGCCTGAGTGGGGTATTGTATCAAATGCCTTAGCCAAGTCCAGGTAGGCAGTATGCACCATTTCCCTCATCCTTGGTGACCTTCCCAAAGACCTTCTCAAAGAAATAACATGGACAGTTCCAGTGTCTGAAGGTATCCCATGTCTTTGTTGATCATTTCCATGATACAGTGTGTTGGATAACTCATAAACACTTCCAGAAATCAGGGTGAGTACCATGCTTGCATGATAGTACTATAGAAGAACTGGAAGCTAATGGACAAAAAATTTGTACCATTACAAGATGAACCATTTAAAACTATACATTTCTACAAAGATAGTTCTGAATATAGCTTGAATTTTGTGCTTCTTTTAAACCAGCATGCATTTCTTCATGTATTGCTTGTGAAAGCAAGTGTCTGTACCATAATTACTTTGCTGTTTTCCTGTGTACATTGTTTCCATAAGCACTAAATTATAGTCATACTCATAATTAATTAAATTTGCTAAAATAGTTTAGCTGTATCTGCTTAAGAAGTGTTCAATGCTTGATAAAACAGAGATCCAAAAATACCCCAGCAAGCAATGACATCTATCACATCAGTAAAACTATTAAACGTTCTTGTAAGAAAAGATTAACTGGAAAGGAAGTGCATGCCAATGGTCAGTTGTTTTTTGTGCCGTTGTTTCCCCAGGAAAGTCTGATTAGAACCAAAAATAGAATTTTCATTTTTAAACAAAATATTATTACATTAGCATGCATCTCTGTTCAGATACAGAGATAAGATTAATAGCAATGACATGTTATACAAATAGAGTTTTGACAAACCATATCAACATTTTACAACATACAGGGGACATCACATATTAGTAATGATTTATAGCTGAGGCACTCAGAATGTTTCCAAATCTGAACTAAAAATGTTTATTTTTACATTACGTAATATATTGGGTTTACATTTCATGAGCCAAAAATGAATGTTTGCAGTCTAAGTCCAGTTTATCATAAACTATTTGAACACGTAACGTTTCCCTTTTGTATAACCATAGCATAGCTGTTTTGCTTATATAAATTAAATAAGTATGTGTGTTTTTATGGGTGTACGTAAATGTATTCATCCTTAAGGTACCTCTAGACTTTGCCAGATTAGCAACAATGATGTGGCACAACAGTTGTCTATTGCCATCTAGTGGGCAGTGGCAGAAATGTAACAGCATTCACTTACTGGATTTACTTGAAAAAAAAATGACTGAGAAATAGATTTTGAGTATAAACTGCTATAATGAATACTCATTTTTCTGCTTTAATTGAATCTCAAAGATGGAAAACAAACAAAATATAAATAAACATTGCCTTCAGTTAAGGCATCTGAAATGCATATGCTACGCATACAACACCATTGTCTGTCTGGCTGCCTCTCATCTTTTCTAATTTGGAATGCCTCTCTTGATATACTTGTTCACTTGTAGTGTTGAATTTATCACTTTACATTTTATTTACTTATTTGTCTTTGTTTACTGGGGAAGTCCAACTGGATTATACCTATTTTCAGTGAAAGCCCGGAGAGAAAAGCTCCATTTGCTTACATCGCAGTGTACTTTAAGCTCCAGTTAATTAGTTACATTTCTACTTAGATTTATGTGCAAATAGTAGTTACATTTATATATTTTAAGATTTTACAGAGGTGGAAGTTACTAAAGAGAAAGCCCATGTGCAACTTAGTGGATTGTACAGGAAGCAGTTATGTATAAAAATTATTTTGCCATTTCAGTGAGATGTTGAGTGTATTCTGTTTAAGGAGAGTATTTGGAGAATATTATACAGTGAACACATTTTGTAACATGTAAAAATGCATGGCTAGAACAGTGACAGCTTTAGCTAATGAAGGATACAGATTAATGTATGTTTAAACATGAAGCATTTTCATTTTCTGTGGAAACTCAAGAGGGCCATTACCATTCTGGTAGCTGAGACGAGCCAACTCCAAGATTTTGAAATTTGATGGATGGACATGATGTGGGAGTGCAGTTGAATTATTTTAAGTATTATCATTGCAATACAGTTACTATAGAAACTATTGTAGAGTGCCTTTCTGGAAGGGAACTTTATGTATTTATTTATGCATGCATATATTTATGTTTTGGTGTGAAACAGGGATGTTGTACTTTTTTGATATAAGCCTCTGTAGTAATCATTTGTGAATGAAGTTTGTGAAATGAGTAATTTTGTTGAGCAACTTTTAATGGGTGTGCACATGCCATTCAGTGACTAAGCATTGGTCATTTGTTTGAATAATATAGGCACAAGCATACAAACTGTATATTAGCCATAGTTATGTTTGGCTTGATTTCAAGACAGTTCATGGACTTAAGTGAAACATAGAGATGTGTCTTAGAGGTAAGACAGGCACATTTTCAGATTTGACTATAGCTTTTTCAAGTCCAGAGAAACTTTGCAAAGATGCTTGAAGCATAAAGCAGACTAGGGAGTGTATATCCAATAAATGATATTCTACTGAAATCAGCCAGGAAATATATGTCTACCCATCTATTTCTAAAAAGAAGCAAAAAATCATTACAAAGCTATAAAGGCAGTAAGTTAACCAACTAGCAACATAACTGTAATTTTTCATAATTAAAACTTGTCCTTGTTCTCCCAAAAAACTTGTCTATAAATATTTCTTTAGCAGCTTATGAAAGGCTGATTCTGTGGGACAGTCACAAAGAATTCCAAATAGCTGCACAGCCATGGAAAATGCCTGTAGGTCAACAGAGCTCAACCAAACCATAGAACTTTCCATGAGACCCATAGATGAGGAAGAAAGGGTCCTTGTCATGTGGTAGGAGCTAATAACCTACACAAATTCATAGGTAGTTGCACTAGGCATGCCGTCTGGGAGGCTATTAATGACCTAGCTGAAATTCCCAATTTCTGTAAAGTACAATCTGGTTAAGTGACATGCTCAAGGTCACACAGTAGGCAAATGAAGGCTGAGGGAGTTAAACCCCATACTACAGGAAATATCTCGTTAACAGTTCTCTCCCTCAATCCTCTTTGCCAACTAACAGGCCATGGTTCATCTATATGACAAGCCTAAAATGGACTTCAATCTGACAGGTAGGCACTGCAGTGACTGCAGCATGAGGTAGACTTGCACTAAGCTTAGTAAACTAATTGCTGCTTTCTGCACCAGATGAAGCTGTTGAAAATCAGTTGCTGGCAATCGTAGATACAATGCACTGCAATAAGGCAGTCAACAATTACATTATTCCTAGGAACAAGAATCATGGTTCTGGAGATTGTATTCAATGTAAAATGAGGAGCAGGCATCTAATTACTTTATTTTGAAGTGGGTGCTCATTTTCAATTATCATACCAAGGAATGCATCTTGACTTTCTTATTTAAAATCTTTCCTTCAAGTAAAACCTTCAACCTTTCGTTCTAGTAATATTCTCTTAAAATGCTACTGGATTCAGACAGTTTCAGTCCATTTAACAACAGAGCTAAGTATCTGAAGAATTTTTTCCACCTTACCTCTCAACCTCATAGCGCAAACAATCTGGACAAAGCCTGACTGAATGGGGGGACAATGGCCCAAAATAGGGACAGATTTTAAATATTGCTCTTATAAACTTAGAAAGCTGCTAGAATAGCAGGGTTTGTCTTAGTATGCATTTTTCTGATGGATATGATGTCTGAAATGCAAATGCATGTCATTATTTAGTGACTTCAGTCCTCCAATCATCTCAGTGATTTGCCAGAAAAATTGCAAATTTTATGTGGAGCAGACTAAAAATATGAGGCAAAAATATGGACAGTTGAGAGGTATGTTTCTCACCCTGTTGCCATGTCATTGTGTTATTTTAAATTACTGCTGGTTTGAGATAATTCCAGGCCATTCAACCACAGAGCTAATTAAACACATTTGCCTTCCCATTTTATTCCACCGAACAAACTTTTAAACATGCTGGCTCTTGTGTTACTTGTCTTTACTTGTAATTTGTCTTTGAAGGCTCCTTCCAGTCTCATCTTATCTGCGCATACCAGTGAGTTCCACCCCTTAAATGCCAAAGCCTGAGGTTCATGTGTTCATATGTTCATCAATGTGTACTAGGCTAATGGTCCTGGAGCCTTTACAAGCCTAGCCCATAGAAGTGCCCTGGCATCGTGCGGCCCGACTTTAGTTCCCAGAGCCTCTATCAAGTAGATCCACTGGAGTGATCCCCGGGGGAGCTTTTATTTCCCATCCACTCATCAAGCTTTTTCTTGAAGAGGGTCATATAGGTAGTTGTGTTTGCCTTACAAACACAAGGTACACAGGGTTTGAATCTCACAGGGATAAAGCTTAGCTTAAAAATGGGGGGGGGGGCAGTTAGCCTAGTACTAACCTATGAACTATGAACTGTACTATTGAAGTTCTCTGCTTGACATGAATGGTAAGTCTATTCCAGAGCATGGGCAGTCTCTGGGTTATGAACCTGTCCCTCTAGCATATACTGTTGATTGCAGTAATGAGGTTGAGGTCTCTAGAGTGTGTGGTGTGGAGGGATTGGGATTTCTTTAGATGTAGCATTTCTAACAGAGTTGGGTCAGACATGGCTTTTTAAGTCAAGCAGAGATTGCCTATTAGTGGATGATATGAGACAGAGAATAGCTTGTGTTTTAAAAGTCTGTCCGTGTAGGACATGTGCTTAATGGCTAGGATCCTCTTTGTGAGGTACTTTTGTGGCCTTTCCAGCTGTTGCATGTGTCTAGTGAGGTACATGTCAAATCGGGCATTATACTTGATGACTGATCTAATGAGAGAAGAGTAGAGAGAGATGATGACCTCTTTCTTCCTGGATGCAAAACACTTGGTAATGAGATGTGCCGCAGAGAATAACTTTCTGACCACAGTGGCAATGTGGTGGTTGAAGGAGAGGTTGCTGTTAACCTGTGTCCCCAGATCTCTTACAAAACCTTCAGTGTTCAGTGGGCTCCCATCAATGTGGTAATTAATGGAAACTGAGTTTTTCCCAAAGGGGATGACAATGCATTTTTTTGGCATTAAGCTTAAGGCCATGGTTTCGACACCAGTCACTGGTCACAGTGAGGCCTTAATGTAGGATGTCTACATCACTTGGGGATTTAATAATGGCTCCCAGCTTGCAGTCGTTTGTGAACTTGTCAGCCAGAGTCCCTCTATGTTGTTTTGAAAAGTAAATGCCAAACAGGGGAGGACCTAGGACTGATCCCTCTGGGACTCCACTCGTGACTGGTCGGCAGTCTGACTTGGAGTCCGTTACTTTCACACTGTGGGTTCTATGTATGAGCCAATTTGCAACCCACCTACTGATATAGGGGTCGATGCCAAGTTTGGTGAGTTTATCAATAATTCCTGAGTGTTGAATGGTATCAAAGGCCCTGGCTAGCTCAAGGTAGACTTTATGAACTGCCTTGCCCTCATTCACAACTCTGGTGACTGACTCAAAGAAGTCAACCAGGTTGAGTAGGCTTGATCTACCTTTCACAAAAGCAAATTGTGTGGTATCTAGAGTTTGGAGATTCCCTATATCCTTGTTTATTAGGTCCATGATGATGTGCTCCAGAGCCTTACATATCAGACTCGTCAGGCTAATGGGGCAATAATTGTCAGGGTCTATAGTTTCTCCCCCTTTATGTAGAAGAATTTAATGTAGCAGTGCGCCATTCAGTAGGGACAAAGCCTGAGGTGGGGCTGTGATTGAACAGGGCACACAGATGTGGTGCCAATTCACTTTACAGTTCATGTAGAACACATTCAGGGATATTGTCAGGTCCCATGGAAGCTGTATTATTGGCCTTGGACAATGCAGCTTTAACCTGTGCTGCAGTAATGCTGGGTACCTGGCATTCCTCTGGTATTGTGATTGGTCCTTTGTGGGTGGAGTAAAGTTGGCACTGAATCTGTTGGCCAGTATGTTGGCAATATCTGTTGGCTCAGTACAGGAGGTACCATTGTGCAGTAACTCAAAGCAAACCTGAGTATTGCCATGGATATTCTTGATATAACTATAGAAGGCTTTGTTGTTGTTTTTAGCATCAGCCACAATGTTGCCTTCATAGCTGGGTTTAGAGGTTTTGATGAGGGATCTCAATTTTTTGTTGAGGCTAATAAGGGAGTTTTTCCAGTCTTGAGACTTCACCTTTTTCTGCAACAGTTTCTTACTCCTGTTGTAGAGTTTATTAATTGCAGGGGACCACCAGATTGGCTTCCTTTTTTTTGGAGGAGAGCGTCTTGGTTCTGTTGTGTATGGCTAGTTCCATGCATTTATGTACATGTTCATACAGTGCATTGGTGTATGATTCAGCAGTCATGCATCTATTTTCCATTGACATGGGTTCCATGAAGTTAGCCACCTCTGCTTTTAGGAGCCCAAAGTCAGCTTTGGAGAAGTTTTTCATGGTGGTTACCTTTGCGGGTGGTGTGGGTGAGATGTGGATTTCCATGGTGATTAGTCTGTGGTTGGAACTAACCAGGGAGGAATTGACTATTGGTGTAGAGCAACGGTTGCCCATGTTAGTAATAACCAGCTCAAGGATGATGCTTCCTCTAGTGGGGATAAGAATGAGTTGGTCCAGGGCATTGGAACTGATGAATTCCAGGAAGCGTTGGGACAGTGTATTGGTGCATGAGTAGTTTTCTCAGTTGATGGAGGGGTAGTTGATGTCACCTAGTATGAGTGTTGAGTTGGACCCTAATAGTTTCCAGGGTGCTTAGGAACATGGAGTGTGAGTCTTGGGACATGGTTGGGGACCTATAGCAGGCTATGACCTGAATCAACATCTTACCCAATGTTAGTTGCACCTGAAGTATCTCAGATGCATTATGCTGGGCTACTAGTCTGGAGTTGTGTATATTCTTTATGAATATGGAGACACCACCGCCTTTGGAGCTTCGGTCCATGTTCTGGGCCTAAAAGGTGTGGAATGAGTTATAGCCTGGTAGTACAGGAGTGCTTTTTGCTGCTTTAAACCAGGTCTCCATTACAGTGCAAATGTTGATGTTTTCCATTTTGAGGAGTGATTCGAGCAAGTGCATCGTGAGATTTAGACTTCTAGCACTGAGCGGCATGACCCTCAGATTGCATTTATTTATAGCTATTACAGTGGTAATTTGGTCTTTGGAACATTGCCTAAAAAGGCACTATAGGGGTGGCAAGAGCTTTAGCCAGTATCTGGAAACCCAGGGGTGACAGGGCCATCTCTGGCAAAGCATCGAGGTCTGTCAGTCATGTCATCCCAAGCAGACAGATACTGGATCCCCTTAGAATGACACCAGAAATTTAGCCAATTGTTGAACTCAATCATTTTCTGCCTGTACTGCAGTATCATTCTGGGCGACGGTAGGATGCTGCTCAGGGCTAGGGTCATACCCGCCTGGACCACATAATCTGAGAGATCCTCCATGTCTCTTTTCATGTAGTCCAGGGAGGTGCATTTCAGGTCATTCACACCCACATGGAAAGTGACAGAGCTCTTGTACTTGTTGTTGGTGGAGTGACTGTAGAGTGTGTTAGGTGTATTATTACAGTGCAGATGGCAGATAGGGGTGGTGATGTATAATAATATTTGATTCTGAAGAAGGAATATGAATGATATATGAATTTTTACAGATAAAAACTAGATAAACTCCAGGCCTGAATGGTGCAAAACCATGGTTAAAAACGGTTAAGAAAAAAAGAGAGAATTAGTTTTGATTTTTTATATTTTTATATTTATTTTATATGGTATGTATAAAATGTGTTTGTTTAACAACAATATATGTTATATGTTATAGGTGTATGGTATTTTTATATTTATTATTATTATTAAGGTTTTTTTTTTTCTATGACTTCAATGGAATGTTATATAACAAAGGTTTTTAAAAAACTTTAGAAGATTTGCATACTTAATTTTGTCATTTAAATGGACAGTGACAGAGTGATTTTATGTGTTGTGGAGTGACCTGAGTGCATGTATTATGTGTCAGATTCTGGCATCTGATAGACAGCTGACTGTTACCTTCTCCTTATTCAACCTAGTGAGTGGGACATCAGTGTGCCTCACTATCGAGTCACCTATGATTAGTGTATTGGGAAAGCTGTTTTGCCTTAGGGACTTAGGTTGAGGGGCACACTGTGTAGGTGAGCTATGTGTCTTGTGGTTTGTGCTGCGTTGTGGTGGTTGAGTGCGTTTCTGCCTTGGAGGTATCTTCCCTTTCATATTATTGTAATTGTTTAGTGCATATGCAATACCTTGACAGTAGTAATCCCTTTTCCCAGCTTATTTCTAAAATTTGCAATGTCTGGGATAAGACCATCAATCACTACAGGGGCTCCTGCCTTCTTTTTATATTCTTCATCCACCCTCTGCTGCATTTACTTTACTAAACACATAAGCACTGGACAGTATAGAAGGTCAGGCTAGTAGTTTCACTGCTGTTGCTAGCCTTTTAGCACTAGGTCTCCTAAAACAGTGTACAAACTGCCTTATGCTCACAGATAATGAACAATTCTCAGCACTAATAATTCTATCTGTAAAATTTGTCAGTACCTAATTAATCGGGAGGTATCCCTCTCACCTAAAAAACTACATGTGAGCTTCATAACCCTCTACCACAATACTTCACTAATAATAAAAATGTCTTACACTGAGGCTGTATAAGATTCACCTCCAAAACCTCCTAGAAATAAGAAGATTAATTTTCAGCAAAAATCAGACCACACATCTACCTCATGCATGACCTTATCATAAATAGTCATCCTCAGCAGCAGCTCTCTAATTTTCCACTCTGAACCACAGCAGTAACAGAAATGTTTTAGTGCTGGTGACTCTATTGTCAGGTACATTGACTCCTAGATCAGAAGTCTGGACAAGGAGAGGGCTACAGTGAGTTGTCTTCAAAAAACAGAATCTCTGATGTAACAAGTGCCCTAAGGATCCTAAGTACTGACAAATACTACCACAGTATAGTAATGAGACATACAAGAGTCAACAACTTGAGACATAAAACCATGAGGAACATGAAAAGAGACATGTCAGAATATTACATGCAAGTTACAATTGCAGGTAAGACGCTGGTCCTGAGTGGAATCCTACATTTGTGCCAATATAAAGAAAAGATGATTGGCTTCAATAACTAGTTAAATAGCTGGTGTCATTCCAGTGGATCCAGTATGTGAAAGCATGGGATGAGATACCTGACAGTCCAACTTGCTTCAGAAAAGATGGCCTGCATCTTTGCTGCCCTCTAGTGCCTTTTTAGGCAAAGACCAACTTATGGAATGTAAGTAATGTATCAGTCCTGAAATTGGATCACATTAAAGTGGATCAACACTGCCAGAAGTCTAACAATAAATTGATCTTGAGTCACTCCTGCATTTGGAAAACATTTGGGTCTGCATAATTAATGAGACTTGATTTAAACATACAGATCACTTCCTCTATGTCATGGTTTTGCACTTTTCATGCCTTCAAACACAATGGCAACTGGGATGGAGTCCCCATATTCATCAAGGAACATACTACCTCCAGACAGATGCATAGGGGCCCACAAAACTGAACTTAATGAACTACAGCTCATTCTGTATGGGATTAAGTATCAAATAATAGTTTGTTACAGAATACCTTATTTTCCCGTGATGAGCACAAAAGATTCCTCAGTGTTCTAAATGGTCACCTTATTAGCAAAAACTTAATTTTGGGTGATTTAAACTAAACTTCAATATAATGGAACATCAATACATCCATCCATTGTAGGATATGCCCAAAAAACTCTACATCTAATAAACAAAACATCTATTTCTTAGAACTTAATGCCAAAACTCATGGCTTTGGTTGTCTCAGTTTGCAGATGACTGTAAATTGGGAGTTGTCATTTGATCTTCCACTCATTCACAATTGTTCCAGCATGTATTAGATCATATTAACAGCTGGTGCAGTGACAATGGCCTCAGATTAATTATGAAAAAATGTAGTATACTAATTTTGGTAAACAAAACATTTCCCATACCTTATAGTTGATACATACTTCCAATCAGGTAATGTTGTAAGAGCTCTAGGTACACTTGTTGATAATTCCTTATCTTTTGACTGCTATGTCCATACTGTAGTTAGAAAAACCTTTTTATCTGGCTCACCTAATTTAGAAAAGGCATCCTTTCTAGATCCAA
Source organism: Protopterus annectens (assembly GCF_019279795.1). Taxonomy (NCBI): domain Eukaryota; kingdom Metazoa; phylum Chordata; order Ceratodontiformes; family Protopteridae; genus Protopterus; species Protopterus annectens. Next base: position 1,679,047,952 of record NC_056739.1, on the reverse strand, counting down.
AGAACTCTTAATTCCCCTTTAGTCATATCTCTTTAGAAACACTGTTGAATATAATGCCCCTTTTGGAATGTATTTGTCTAAACATAGCCCAGCTTTGCAGACCTCAGTAGTCCCCTAACTAAAAAGATCAGGGAACTTAGAAATCTTAGCTACCAGGAGAGATTGGCCCTCTGTCTAAACTCACTTTCTTATAGACTCCAGGATGGAGATCTGCATTTAGCCTTTCAAACCATAAAATATGCAGCCCTGTTTGAGCTTCTGTAGTTCAGCAGAACAAATGGCTCCTCATAATAACAGGTTAAAGAAATTAAGTCTTCATCAATAAATAACTAAGACAAATTGGCATGATAGATTGATACCCCGACATATTCCCCTAACTCTGTAAAAAACTTCTACTGTGTGTCAAGCAAAGTAGCACCCTTGTTGGGTCTGTGTTAGATTATCAAGTTTTCAGAAACGCAAAATTCATACCGTTAAGACCATATGATAGACTTTCTGAAAACTCAATCATCAAAAAAAAAAAAAAAAAACACAAACACAAAAATCTAGCTTATTTACATTTTTGCAGGGAGCAAGCCCCCCTGCACCCACTGCAAATTGAAAATACCAATTCTGAGATTGCACAACAGTGAGGAAAAGTGTACATTTCTCAATCTGCATGTACTGCAATCTCCATTCAAAAGCTTTGAGTTTTCAAAAGCTCGATTATATGGTCTCAACCATATGAATTTTGAGTTTCTGAAAACTCGATCAACTGATAGGGCCCCCCCTTGCCATCCTCAGGGTAATCTTAGTTAATAGGATTGGCAGCCTCCAATTCTCTATGGGTCTGTTTAGTACTACTCCCCCTTGAGGCTGAGTGGAATGTTTGAATATGAGTTACAGGCAAGGATTGCAATGGTCTGCAGACTGATTACCTATTACTTATCTGTGGACCTATAAAAACTTCATTGATCAGTTGTTAAAACTGCTACATTTGTCCCTTGGAGTCATAGAACATGTACCTTTGCATTAAAGGGAAAAGGCTTCTCTCCAAAATGTTTCTAATTCCAAAGAAAGAAGTTTCATGGATTCCAGTTCTAGATCTTCCCTTTCACAACCTGTCTGTGAAAGTCCCAAAATTCAAAATGTTTGACCCTTCATAGTCTATTACTTTTCATTCTTCCTTTGAGTTTGGTGGTAACATTGAATCTAAAGAATGTTAAACACCACATCCTCATAGCCACAGTCTTCAAAACACTTCTCATATTCTCTCTGTCTATGTCACACTAGCACTTATCTGCATTACTCTTTTGGTTATCTCCTGCTCTAAGGGTGTTTACAAAATGTCCAACTCCCGTGATACCTCATTGCAGACTGCAAGGCATTTACATATTTCCTTATTTAGATGGCTTACTTATCTTTGAAGAGTCTCTTGTCAGTTGTCAGGAGTCCTTGGCATGGGTTTCATCTGTTCTTACCAATTTTGGTTTCCAGATAAATGTGAAAAAATCCTCCTTAACTTCATCATGCAGGATTGTGTTTCTGGACTGCATTCTAAACACTTCTCAGAAAAATACTTTTCTTACATAGGAGAAGATGGATTTGTATCTGGAAACTTTTCTGAATGTCTCTAATTATAGTCACAGAATTCTGCAAGAGAATATTGTAGGATCTTAGAGTTCATGGCTTCTGTGATTCTCACGATCCTATTACTAGGTTACACATGAGGAACAATTCAATGACATTTAAAAAAAACTCTTCAACCCAACATTATCAGCCTCTGGAATTTCAGATTCCACATTTGGGCTTTGTCCAAGAGGAACTGCACTGGTGGAGACAGTAAATGGCTTTAAATCTAGGCCACCTCTTTCCTCCTCATCCTGTCACAAGTCAGTCTTTTGCTTGGAGAAAAGTTTCTATAAAGGTAAAGGTGCAAAGCCTGTGGAACTCTTCAGACAGACCAAAGCACATAAGTGTCAAAAGAGATGACTGTGATTCATGCCTTAAAATCTCTTCGTCATCTATGGTCCCTGGTTCCCCTACAGGTGATTACAGACAAAATCATAGTGATGTGGTACATAAATAGGGAGGCACCAGGACTTACCGTATGTGCAGACTGATTTGATGATTTGGGAGGTATCTCTACCACACTCCTTAAACACCCCTAGCATCTTACATTCCATTAGAGCAAAAGAAAGTGACAGAAAAGCTGAGCAGGACTACGACAGACTCTCGTAATGGAGGTTATCTAGGAATTCATCCAGCTGTGGAGGTCACCACAAGATAATCTGTTCACCTCTTTTCAAAAAAGACAACTAAACAAATTCTGCACCAGGACGTCTTGCAGCCAGGACTAGAAAACATATGCATTCTCATCCTGTGATCAGGGATATACCTTTATGCATTTTCAACACTTTCCACTGATATCCATGGTAATTAGAAAGATTTAAAAGGGCTCTGCAAAATCATGTGATGACTCCCTTTTGGCCCAGAAAACATTGGTTCTCATTTCTTATATATTTGGTCAGGGGCAACAACCGCAAGCTTCCTCACAGACTGGATCCACTCACACAAGAAAAGGAGAGATTGATAAATCCCACTCTCAAACAACTTCAACTAACTGCCTAGATGATTCCATTTGGATACCCTTTAGTCACCTTTTTCATGAAGATGTGCAACAGATACTAAACGAGGCAAGAAAGTCTGATACTAGAATACCTTATACTGGCAAGTGGAAAAGGTTTTCCAGTTGATGTCTAGCTAGTAGCTATGGCCACTTCAAGGATTATGTACCACTTGTTCTTAAATATTTGTATGAAATATTTTCCTCTGGCCTTTCTTATTTCTCTTTTGAGGTTCATTTAGCAGTCATTTCAGCATGTCTGCCCATTGATCTTCCCCTTTCATCTCTGTTTTTGGTAATACAGTTTCAGAATAGATCTTTGCAAATTAGGCCACCTAGACAACAGGTGTCTCTTTCTTGGGATCTTAATTTTTGTGCTTTGTAGATATGTTTCCCTTTGAACCAGCTCATCGGGCAGGCTTAAGGTCCATGATATGGAATACTGTAGTTCTTATTGCTCTGATGCTATGGAAGACTGTAGTCCTTATTGCTCTGACCTCTACATCCCCATCTCTTCTCCTTCCTCTAGACCACACTGAAATAAGCCAGTAAGGAACTTAACATATTACAGCAGAAATCATTCATTCATACATAAGCAATTTGAACTGATCTAGATCAAACTCATTTTGGTTTTGTGAAGGGAAGGTCTTGTCTCCTGAACCTAGTAAACTTCTCTGAAGAGGTTACAGAGACTGTGAACAGTATTAACTCTGGGCACTGTACTTATCTTCACCTGGCCAAGGTTTCTAATACTACCCTCCATGTAGGTATCATTTAAGGCTTAGATAAACTTAATGTAAACCCCTACATTGTCTTCTAGATTATAAGCTGGTATGCAACAGATCAGAAGTAGTAAAGTTTGCTAGCACCATCTCTTAATGTAAAATTGTAGCTAGTGAGGTACAACAAGGATCAGTGCTGGACACAGCATTTTGCTCTAATGGGATATAAGATGCCTGTAGAGGGAGATTGTGCTGAAAAGCTATATCCCAGGCTAGTCTGGCCAGAGGGTGATATGGTCCCCCTGTTTGTATATGTATCACACCACTGTGGGGCTGTCTGTAATCACCTGTAATGGTCCAAGGGACCATAAATGACTGAAAGAGTTGAGAGCATCTGATGTTACCAACATCTCTTCTACATTTGTTATTTTTCAGTCTGTCTTTTTGTTCCAAACACCCTGCACTTTCACACCCAAATGATAAATTTTAGTAAATTGATGAATTTATCAAAGTATATTTTACTGTACTGTACTTTAACCAACTTGAGTGCATTTACTAATAAAAACAGCTTATTGATATAATAAACAACATGTATTTCATGTTACAGTTTACAGCTTTTTACTGTACAAGGTTTGTTTTTTGATACAGATATAGATGATGATTTTCCATTTACCTCAATGCTATGTTCCTACAAAATACCCAGAAACCAACATTTATTTTTACAGTATTTTTATACAGTTTTGTCATGCCATCTGGAGCCATCTGTTTAAAGTCAATACTTCGGTATTTGCTTGATGCCATGCAGTCTGCTGATAAGCTGATTTTTGATCTGTTTCAAGGTAGATATGTTTCAAGGTAGATATGTGACAAACTTCAACACTTAGGGAGTTGTTCCTGTCTCTGGTCCTCCTTGCACCTGTGCTACTAATCACTTCAGGAATTAGGGAGTCATCCTTATCTTTCCTTATCTTTTCCTTGCAGCTGTGCTAGTCAAGGAACAGTTATAGTCACATAGTATGGATGCCAAGCATGCATAGTAAGTACTGCAATTTTCTACTTTTCTACTTATTTTCAGAAAAAAAAATAAACTTTTAATATACTCTAACAGTTCCCCCTTTTATTTGAAAAACACATAAAACAGTTTACATTGATATGTATTATTTGGTTAGATCATAATTTTCATTGTGATTTGCATAAAACACATTAGGAAACAAAATCTTTAGCTTTTTCTTGATCCAGTACGTTACAACACAATTCCAAATAGTTAGTACAATGATAATAAACATTACTACCAGGACTGGACGTATAATCCAGTTTAGCAACTTTTTTCCTTGCTCAGACCATCCTGTAAACGTGTCCTATCAATTATAGGCTGTGTCTGCCTTAGTTTTTTGGCTAACTTAATCAATTTGTTTTTTACAATTACAGACTTTAATTCATGACTTAGAATTGTTTTATTAACTTTTTTGTAGCTGTTGAAGTAACTGTTTACTTTCATTTATAACTTTATATATTGATTCCAGAGAAAATCTTACATTAATCATTGACAGTGCTTGCGGATTCCATTGAAAAGACACTGACACTTTGTTTTCTGGAGTGAACACATTCCCCAGGATTCATGAATCCTCGTGTAAGAGTAGAGGAGGCTTACATGGAAACACCAGTGTAAGAATAAGACGGGAGTGCAGCATGCATATTAATTAGTGCACGCTGCCTTAACTCCAAGGCTAACACGGAACATGCACGAGTGTAGGGGGCATGTCGGACTGCCGATCAGTCCAAAAATCCAAGCCCCTGCAAGTATCACATTAGGGAAATGTCAACTGACATAAGCGAGTCCACTCAAATGTGTACATACACAACACTACACTGCCCCACATTCTAAACCCCAGTACAATAATAAAATATAAAACTTTTATTTTTTTTTTAGTATTCCCGATATAGCTGCCCGTATTTGCGCATGTTTGCGCATGTATGCCCATTGCTTAGCTACAGTTAGCAGTAAGACATCGAAGAGGATAATAAGAAACTTATATGCAAATTAAGCAAAATAGCAATAGCGTAGTGGTAGAACCCTCGCACTAAGAGGAAGCATTCCCGGTTCAAGTCCCACCACTCCCCTTTTTATTTTCTATTGCAAATCCTTATATGAAAAGAATTCCTTCCATTTACCAATGAAATTTTAGTAAAAAGCATTGAAATGGCCTATGTAGTTTTGAACGAATTCTATATATATATATATATATATATATATATATATACATATATATATATATATATATATATATATATATATATATATATATATATATATATATATATATATAAGAAAGTGAAATTGTTATGCATACTGATGAATGCAGAAGTAATGTATCTTAAGCAAAGTGAAGCACTGCTAAGCAAAGTTTACCAGTATTAAGCACATTTCAGTATAATTGCTCATAGCTTAGCAGTGCTTTAACTAGTGCAATAGCTTTGCGCGGAGCTGCACATCGTGCCAACTAGCGGAAACAGAACATGTGTGCACATAGCTGTGCAAACCAGTGCAACGTCGGGCAATGTAGAGCAACGTAGAGCAACATCTGGCAATGTAGAGCAATGTAGAGAAACATCGGGAAACGTAGAGCAGCGCTGAGCAACATTGGGCAACTAAGAGCAACGTAGAGCAGCATAGAGCAACGTCGGGCAAAGTCGAGCAAAGTCAGTAAAACATAGCCACACCTCCTAGCCGGTCTGGCCAGTAGTGAAATAAAAAGCAATGACAGGCCTCGAACCCGGGATACTGTGCACCATAATCAGAGTACTGAACCAGTAAGCCATGACATCTTTACATAACTATGCACTTTCAACACACATACATATCAATGTAAGTTTACCCATTGCTAAGCATGTGTACCTTCAGCTGCGATTTTTTCAAAACTAGCCAATCACAAATAAGTGCAAGAAATGATGCATATTTAAGCTCCATAGACGGGAATACTATCCATAGCTGGTTGTAGTTCCCATCTGCAGGCAGCAATGGCCGGTGCTGGAGTGGGCTCTCATTTTCGAGCGCAATGTTGGGGCATTGAGGAGTCAAAAGTTATGGTTTGGCTCCTTGTCTACCATCATGAGGATAGACTCATGCGGAGCCAGTACCAAGGCACCCAATACAAAGTGGAAGCCTGGGACGGTCTAGCTCATGAACTCACCAGTGCCACAGGCGTCCCTCGGACTGGTGAGCAGGTCAGACACCACCATGCAGACCTGAGAAGATGCAAGGCGGATCAACTGGACCAGTGGATCCAGGAGGCCCATGGGATGCCAAATGCCCCACTACTGAGTAAGTAGCCATGGAATTAAGCATGTAAGAATTGCTATTCTAGTGTATACTATGGATAGGTATGTCTCAATATCACTTCAATTACTTCACAGCTGCAGGTGTCCGTGCTGCAAATCAGCAAGCCTATGCAGATCGGCTGCTAAGGCTGCGCCACCAGGCAGGTCAGTAAGTATTCTGCATGTACTGTTATGTAAAATAAATGAGAGAGCCTGAAAATGTGTTTAAATGCAATAAATAAAGGTATAATAATTCTCTAATAATTATTCTGCATGCACTGTCATATAAAATAAATGACAGAGCTTCTAGAAAAGCCTTTTAAGTCTTTAATAAAGGTATAATTCCTGGAGTGTGTCTGTGTCATTTTCTTTGATATGTTGTTGTAGTCTTGCATTATAGAAATAGTACTGTTGTATTAAGTGCTGTTATCACACAGTTGGCTAGGCCCATATAAAGTGGATGAAGGGAGTGCCAGTAGCTTTTAAGCATATTCATAGTCCTCAACTGTTGGTTCATGCCCAGCATGTACAGGTTAATCTGGCACATGAGTAGCTTGGTATTGTGTTCCCCAGAAATGTCATTGTACTGGCAGAAATGTAGGGAGCTGTTAACATATAACTGATAATTTCACCTACACATATCTAGATAAGTATATGAAAGTAGAGCTGTCAGTGTACCATCTCAGCAATAGTGTGTCTGAGCAACTCACAAAATGTGAAGCAGTAACATCTGCATCCCGGACAGTTTGTATGTCAGATACAGCCCATGTATATAAAGATCTAGCAAAACCCATTTCACGATCTAGGGACAAATGTGTAGTGTAATAATGCATGTAGGGGACATATAACTGCAGTCAATAGGAATGTAGTGTAAACTAGAAGGCTATATAAGTTGTTAATGTAGCTATCATTTTCCACCCTACTGTATGGTGCATAAAAAATGCAATTCCACACCTCAATGGGTATGTCTAATCTCAAAACATTTGTTGGGACATATACCCTATTGGTTAATAAATATCTGCATTTATTTTGATGCATGTGCCCTGTTAAAATACCACAATATTGGTGGCCTGTTGCCTGTTGCCATCAATTAAACCTGCATGCTGTTGTAATGTCCACTGTTGTCCCATATATGCATGTGTCATGCTTGCTGTTTAACTGTTGGAACTCTGGTGTGTTGGGTTAATGGGAACACTTCTGCATGCTGTTATAACTAATTGGGAATGCTGCTGACTGTTACCAACCTATATTTTCATTAAGTCCTCCTAAACACAGAACATTATGACACCTGGCACCAGCAATTCTGGTGCCCAGCCTGGGACCTCCTGCTCCATTGGCCCTGTGCCACCTTCAAGTGGAAGTGCTGCAGGGGATGGAGATCATTCCCCCATGCAATCATGGGTAGAGTAAGGCCATCTATCACCCTCCGAACGGTCCGGGCTGTGGTGCATAGGGAGATCGAGCATTCTGTCACTGATCCTCTACACCAGCTTGAGGCATGAGTGGTGCGACTCACGGTTGAGCCTGTCCCTCCTACACAGCCCCCAGCACAGCCACCCTCTGCGCTGTGAAGGTGCAGTGGTGACTGCCCATGGGTGGGGATCTCAGTTCTACTGTTGCCATCTGTGAGCTCATGGGCTTGCGATTTCCAAACATCCTTCCCATCAATGGTGTTCACCCACCACATGTATCATATTCTGCCCCTGTATGCATCTTGTTTGTCTTGTCTGTTTACCTCCCCAACCTACCTCCCCAAATATACCTACTTCCCCTACCCCACATTCTGCTCTCACCTGAAAAACGAAAAGGGCATTCTGCTACCAAAAAAAAATTATGTCCCATACATAGCTGCCCATTTTGCACACATGTCCGCTGGACACATAAACTGATATTTAATTGGCAGTACAACATACTTTGTTGTCCTCACCCCTGTCACAGGGGTTGAAGGTTTCATATTTCTCTCCAAATTTATTGCATATGCACACCTGTTGCTGTTAAAGAAATGGACAGCTATGGGCCTTCCCTACATCCGTCCTGCACATCCTGAGCTGTATTCCCTACTATCTTCCCCTCTTTGTACCCCTTTTTCACCACTTTCCAAAGAGACCATGGGACACAGGTGGACAATAGTGTCACCCTTGATACTCACAGTGCCACACTAGTCATGTAATCTGTCTACATGGCACACCTCATCACAAAAGCTGTGTCATACAGGGAAAAAGAGGTCAGTGTTCCCCTCTACTCATCACTCACAAAACCCATTATAGAGTACAATGCCCCTTCTGGTATGTACCTCCAAGACATCTACAGCAACTGGAAAGGCCACAGACATACCTCACAAAGAGTAATACTGTCCTCCAACAGGTGCCCTATGCAGACCATCTCACAAAGCCACAGCTAGACAGTGTTGCATACCAGCAACCCAGAGGTGACCTCTGCCTAATGTACAAAGCTATGTCAAACCCAGAGCTGTTGGACATGCTCCACGTAAACAGATCACTATCCCTATCACTATCCCAGTTTGTGTTTCTGCAATAAACTGTGGATTTTTTATCATCTTGGCTTTAGTTTGTGTTTGGATACCTCAGCTTGTAGCCGTGATTCGCTCCTTTGGTATTTTTTACCTTTTATTTTTCATATATCTTTGTGCTATGGAGGATTCACCTCATGGAGTGCTGGCAGCTTTTATCATGCAGTTGTGTATATGTCAGATAGCTTAGTGGGAAACTATTTCTGTCATGGTATTATGTGTCCTAGCTCTGATTCCAGCAAAAGATGTGTATGCTATTGCTAGCCAGAAAAAGCAGTATGGCATATGGTCTGACATAGTCCCTTTGTGTTAACTGGGGTGTGCCATTGGAGGATAAAGTAGTACATGTATGCTCATTGATTGGTACTGATGGTGATTCAAACCCCTGTATGGACTGTGGTACTACCTGAAGCTGTAGGCGTAAACAGCACAGTATGGTGTATGTCCACATTGCTTGGAAAAACTGTTTTGTGTGTTCCCTGTAATCCTCACAGATTAAATACCTCAGGCATAAGGGTTTGTAAGTACTTGCACACAGTATTGTATGGTACACACGTCAAGCTCATCTGGGTTGCCATACCTCTGTGTCCTGTATGTATGTCTGATGTGTGTGTGGGTATGCCTGTAACATGCCCTCAGTCATATGTATGTTACAGGATACAAGTGGGTATCTAGCAACATGTATAGTCTAGTACAGCAGTATGCCTCCTATATTCACAAAATGTGCACATATTATAGGCAGGGGTTTTCCATCAACTAGTGTGGTATACTGGTAATACTGTAACTGGACTTTACAATCATTGCAATGTATTACATATGTCATTATGCATTACCTGGATATATACCTCCTGTGGCTAGGTGGTGCATTGTGTCGCATACAGTGTGCCATGTACTGTTGCATAGTCTTACATAGTGGTTTATCTTTGTTGCTGTGCAGAAAATGTTTTAATATATAGCACATGTCAGGCAGTGTCAGGCAGTTGTGGTTTGAGCACTGATATGTGGTATTGAAAGTGTGTATCCTCTGACAGACAATAATTTGCTATTTATGGCAGTTCAGTGATATCTGTACTGTAGAATGTTAAGTGTGCCACATGACTTGCTCACACATATTGTTTTATTGTCTTCCAGGGTCATGTCCCACCATCACAATCCTGCCTATAGCCGTGCAGAGGATGAGATACTAACCAACTGTCTCATCCAACAGTACACCCTGCTATTTTCTAGAACCAGCCAGGAGCAGCATGAGAGGACTGTGCTGTGGCAAGATGTTGTCCATAGGATAAATGACATAGGCATGCATAACTGGACTTATGAGCAGGTACAGAATCACTGCAGTGATTTGCTTAGACATGTCCGGCAGTGTGCGTCTGATGTCCGTAGGCAACAACTTGCCACAGGTGGTGGGGTTGCCACCAATCCCCCCCTCACCAGAGTGGAGGAGCTGCTCCAGAGCCTGGGGGCTCCTGGCCAACAACAACAACAGCACACATGCATCATCATGAAGGCCTGAGCCTCCCAGCAAGTTCACATGGAATGTGCAGGTAAGATGGTTCATAGGTTCATAGGCTGGTACTAGGCTATCAGCCCTAGGGCCTATACAAGCCTAGCCATAACAATTCCATGGCTATTTCTTCCCACAATATTTACTTCCCTGGACCCCTGTCTAGCAGGGCGACTGACGTGATCCCCGGGGTGAATATGGGTTCATAAGTTGGTACTGGGTTGGCATATCTGTAGACTACTGTTACCTCTATTGTTAGATCATGCATATGTGAGATGTGTACTGTGTAGTTAGAAGATGTGGAGCTTGGTGGTGTTCAATACTGATAATGTGGAACATAATGTGTAGGCCTGTGACTGTCAACCTTTGTGCTACTGCAAGATTGTAAACCCACAGTAGCAATGCCACAGTTGTTGCCACTGACAAACTGTTTCATATCCTTGTAGATCCCTCTGGTGTGACAGCAAGGCAGCAGACCCATGCTGGTGAGTGTGTTCTACATTTAATATTGCTAATAAAATGTGCATGTCATAGGTGAGGTGTAGGCCATGTACACATGTAACACACCTACGCATTATGCATGCTGTGCATGTTTGCTGTGAAACTATGCACATCTCAGTAACATGAGTGGCTGCCTCAAACACATGCAATACTCAGAACATCCCAAACAATTGTGGCTACACTATAGCGGACATTGGATAGGCAGTCGATTCACATGCACATGACATACACAACTCCGTCATATGCAGTACATGTTAATATGCTACACATGGCGTATTCAGACAAATGCTGTAAGGTCACACTCCAGTATCCCAAATGTCATCCACACAGCACACATAATATACCTGAGGGGTAGAGGCCTATCATGGGGCTGTGTAGCACTCTCCAACACGAAACACATTCATATTAGGCAATGCTCCCTATTGGGCACCTTACAAACCCATGTAACAACTGGCTGTGAAATGGTGAGTGTAGACATGGTACTGTGGTTCAAGTACAGCATGATAGGTGCCGGTCTGGCACACATAAGTTGCCTTGAGTGACCACATGATGCTGCATGATGATGGGTCATGATACAACACACCATCCAGTGACAGTAACCACAGTACTACACATAGTATTCATTGCTATACACATCGATGTTGTGTTTGTGCAAACATATGCACCTATACACAATATGCATAGCAATCACCATTTGCACAAAGTAACACATATATGTCTTGTAATGCTATTGAGTGTATAGTTCACATGCCACACATTGGGTATGTGTGATGTTTAATGTTGCAGTTGTGTTGTAGCATGCCATGTCATGGCTGGCACTGGCATGTCCACAATATGTTCTACACTCACCATAACTTCTGTACAATGGCTATGTTGAGCAATGGTATTCCATCAGGTATACACACACCACTCACCCTGTGTGTATACATAGCATGCATGAGCTAAACTGGTGTCCACAATTATCTGCTAAAGACACAGACACTCTAATCAGTAACAGATATCTATGTGACACACAGATAAACATCCAGCCATGGCATGTATACCTGTGAGTGATGGTGCACAGCACATTGCAGAGCTTGTAATACTTGCACAGCAATGTTGTGTCCCTGTATACATTGCATTCCAGGGTGAGGACAATCACTGAACAAAAACACCCATGCATCAAAGCCATGTATACTGTTATTAACAAGGACTGTCTACACTCACACTGCATGCTGTTGAGCAACACGTCCTGCATGCTGACACGTGTGATATGACTGCTTGTCTTGTGATACTGTACCCCACCATCAACCGCTATTGGGTATGTTCTGGATTGCTGGTAGTGTGTGTGTTTGTCTCTCTGCTTTAGTGAGGAGTGTATATGTGTGCATGTGTGCATGTGAGCATGTGTTCATGTGTGCTTGTGTGCATGTGTGCATGTGTTCATGTGTTCATGTGTGTATGTGTGCATGTGTGCATGTGTGCATTTGTTCTGACATCATGTACAGGTTGTAAAGTGTGCTTCCTGTCTTCCTCTCACAGGTGCTGAGGTTGGGCTGGTTCACTGCACCAGGGAACCTGATGTCACTGGCTCAAATAGTGACAATGATGATAGGTGTGTTGAGGCACATGCATGTTTGCCAGGGTCTGTTGTTGGGCCGACGAGTCTGGACAGTGAATGTAGGTGAGGGTGTAGTTCCTTTTGGGGCTGGTGTAAGTCGCAGCCTGGGACACCATCCAGTCCCATTGATGCTGTGTTCTTAGGTTTGGAGAGGGCTGTTTCTACCTGCATGTCCATGAAGTCTGGTGCTCTGCATTCTTCTGGGATGGACACAGGCCCTTTTGGGGGTGATGTGGAGGGGAGTTTGTACTGAACTTGTCCCCCAGGATGGGGCAATGTAAGTTGGTTCAGTGTATCTTTTTTCCATGACAGCATTTTTGAGAGTTCCACCTAAATGTTTGGTATAGCTAACAAAGGCTTTGTGGCTGTTATTCTTACATCCTTGGCAATTTGTCAATAGAAACTGGCCTTGGATTATTTTATGTGTGATCATTGTTTCTTTCTAATAATGATCAGTGATGCCTTTCCTTATGTGAAGTTTGCTCTATCATGTGTTCGTTCCCTCCTTCTGTTGTATAGCTCATTTATGTGCGACAACCACCAGATTGATTTCCTATATTTGGAGGAGTGCATCATGGTTTTATATGGCATGTCTCAATACATGCATCCCTGTAGATGCTCATAGAATGCACTTGTAAATGATTCTGCAGATTGTATAGCATTATCCTATAGCAAGGGTGCTTTAGAACCTTCCACTTTGGTCTTCAGAAGTGTGCTGTTTGCTTTAGAAACTTTCTTCACAGTGGTTTCCTTGACTCATGGGAGGGGTGTGATGTGGATGCCCAGTGTGATTACTTTATGATCTGATATTACCAGCGTGGGGTTTATCTCTGTTGTGGAACACTGGTACCCCATGTTGGTGATGATCAGGTCCAGTATGTTGTCACCTCTAGTGGGTGTGGTAAACAGCTGTTCCAGGGCTTTAGAGTTTTTAAACTCTGGGAAGCATTGGGCAAAGGACATTGTACATGAGTAATTCTCCCAGTCAGTGTTTTGGTAGTTGTACTCTCCTCATATAATGGTATTTGGTAGGACTTTTGTATTTTCCACTGTTTTCAAGAATACTGGGTGAGGTTCCTGAGACAAGGTAGGTGATCTGTAGCAGGCTACAATCTGATAAGCAGCTTTGCACAATGTTAGTTGCACTTGCATGGTCTCCAAGGCCTCATGCTGTGCCACTAATCTGAAGGTGTGGGTATCCATAGGGTAAATGGATACACCACTTCCTTTTGTATTTCACTCTGGGTTTTGGGGCCGAAGATCTGAGTGGTTGTGAGTATTTTATGTGGAGCATGTCCAACAGCTCTGTGTTTGACATAGCTTTGTATGTTAGGCAGAGATCACCTCTGAGTAGGCGATATGTGAGAGAGTACAGCTGGAGCATTTTGAGACTGTCTGTGTATGGCATGTATTTCAGGCCACTAATGCTATTTGTGAGGTATGTCTGCAGCCTTTCCAGTTGTTGTTGATATCTTGTGAGGTACATAGCAAAAGGGGCATTGTACTCTGTTATGGATCTAGTGAGTGATGAGTGGGGGAACATTGTCCTCTTCTATCCTGCGAGACACCTTTTGTGATGAGGTGTGCCACGTAGAAGGATTTCAGGACTACTGGGGATGTGATTATCACAGTTGTATCCACTGTACACCTGTGACCCAAGGTCTCTAATTACACTTTCAGTGTTAAGTATACTACCGCCTATGTTGTAGTTCATGGCTACAGAGTTTTTACCAAAGGGGTGACAATGCACTTTTTGGGATTGAGCTTGAAGCCATGGCTTTGACACCAGGCATCTGTCTCAGTGAGGCCCTTTTGTAGGATGTCCACATCTTCAGTAGTTTTGATTATGGCTCCTAGTTTGCAGTCATGTGGAAACTTCATTAGCCACAGACCTTCCATGTTAAAGTTTACTTCAGGGAAGTAGATTCCAGACAGGACCAGAGCCAGGACTGAACCCTGTGGTACTGCACTTGTCTCTGGTCTAATGTCGTACTTGGAATCTGCTACTTTCACAGTGTGTGCTCTGTCAGTTAGCCAGTTGGCATCCCATCTTGTGACATAGTGATTTATACCTAGTTTAGTGGGTTTATCTATAATTCCAGAGTGGGGGATGGTGTTTAAAGCCGTGGCAAGATCTACATAGGCTGTGTGAACCACCTTACCCTTGTCTATGGTTCTGTTGACTGCTTCAATGACGTTTATCAGGTTTAGGAGACATGATCTGCCTTTTACAAACACAACATGGTTGTGGTCCAGTGTTTGGAGATTACCAATGTCTTTTTTTATAAGTTATATGATGATACATTCCATGGCCTTGCAGAGCAGGCTCATCAGGCTAATGGGTCGCTAGATCCTGGGGACCATGGTGTCTCCCCCCTTGTGTAGTGGGATAACCGTCACTGTGCGCCATTCAGCAGGCACATTCAGCAGGCACAAAGCCTGAGGTGAGGCTATAACTGAACATGGTACATAGGTGTGGTGCCTGTTCATTCTGTAGTTTGTGTAGACCATAGCCTGGTATGTTATCTGGTCCCATGGATGCTGTGTTACTGGCTTTGGAGTGTGTTTTTTTACCTGTGCAGCCGTGATGACAGCAACTTTGCAGTCTTCCGTTATGGAGATGTGCTCATTCATGGCTGAGGAGGGGTAAAGTTAGCACTGATCCTATCTGCATGGATGTTGGCAATATCAGTTGGGTCTGTATACTTAGTGCCATTGTGCTGTAACTCAGAGCAGATCTGAGTGTTGCCATTGAGATTCTTGACATAGCTATAGAATGCTTTGTGGTTGTCTTTTGTCGATTCTGTTTTCATAACTAGCTTTCGAGGATTTTATCATGGATCACAGCTTCTTACTGATGTGGACCATGGAGCTCCTCCCCTCATAGGATTTTACCCTGTTTTGCAACAGTATTTTCCTTCTGTTTTGCAATTTGTTTATGGCAGGGGAACACCAGATTGGCTTCCTTTTCTTGGAGGTTAGCGTCTTGGTTCTGTTTGGGATAGCACAATGTATGCAGTCATGTAAGTGCTTATGAAGTGCAATTGAGAAGGATTAAGTAGTCATAACTGTATTGTCCATCTGCATGTGTGTCCTGCAGTTTAGCACTTCTGTCTTAAGAAGCATGCAGCTGGCTTTGGCGAAATTATTTAACATGGTTTCCTTAATGGGGGTGTGGGTCCAGAATGTGGATATGTAGGGTGATTAGCTTATGGTCAGATGGGACCAATGAGGTGCTGACATCAGGTGTGGAACACCAGTCACGCAAGGCAAACCAAACCCTGTAACCAACGCAAATAACCACAAAGTGAGCTAAATGCTACTCAGTGCCAGACGTCTCAGCCTCCAGATGCACACACTCGAGGCACTTCTCATTATGGATAATATTGATATCTGTGCAGTATCGGTAACCTAGTTCAAGGCTCCAGACAGCACACCAGCACTACCAGGATACTACTCATTCCATACCTTCCAGCATCAGAACCTGAATCATAGCACATAGGGTGAGGATGTATCCATATTCATCAAGGATACCTACACCTCTCTCTACATGCTCTCTACAGGATATGTACCCATAGAATGTTGCACAGCAACGTTCTTCACACTCCACGGGGGTGGGGCCATGAAAACCCCTTGGCATTCATGCTGTATGAGCCTGACTATTGTGTTCTGCAAAGCAATGGAGCCAATCATAATGGAAGTCAACAATACAGAGCTTGGGAACCTTCACACAGTTGGGCACACACAGTTTGTCTTAGTCAAATGTAGAACACGCCTCCTGAACTGGGAGGATTTCTTTGACAGTTACCCAGGCTACGGATGATTGAAATGTGATCCACACAGCCTACCTATGCCTCACTAAGGCCTTTGACACCATTCCCAAGTCAGGTATCATAGATGAACTCACCAACCTGGCCATGAGTTCATACATCACAGGATGGATTGCAAACTGCCTGACAGATAGGTCACACACATTACGAGTTGCTGGCTACATGTCAGACTCTACACCAGTAACGACTGGTGTCCCCCACGGTTCAGTCCTGGGGTCCCTCCTGTTTGGTATATACTTCTTAAATGTACATGCCAACAAAGGAGAGTTGTGGTTGACTAAGTTTCCTGGGAATTGTAAAGTGTTTGCCATAATAGATTTCCCGGAAGACAGACATATTCTCCAGAAGGGACTCTATGAGACAGATGTGCTAGTGTCAGAATCATGGCCTTAAGCTCACTGAGAGAGGAATGCATAGTGATCCTCATTGTTGAAAACAAAATACACACAAATCCACCACATGGTGTACCCCTTAAAAAATGACAAGGTAATATAGGGGATCTGGGGACACAAGTAGATAAGTCATCTTTCCTTGACAAATCCACATTGCCAAAGTGATTGGGAGATCCTATGTGACCCCACCTAATCAAGAAAGGAGTTTGCATCAGGATCCAAAGAGATAGTGTTAGCACTCTACTTTTACATCATCAGACCCATCATTGAGTACAGTGCACCATTTTGGATGTACTCGACTTAGCATATCGAGCTGGCTATAGATAACACATAGGTACCTCAATTAAGAGGATTACTGGCCTCAAACAGTTGTGTTATGCAACACAAATGGTAAAACTTCATCTGTTCTTCACATTTGCATACCGCCTCTACTCAGGAGGCACACACAGTCTGCCACTAACATACAGAGTCCATGTCCAACACATGACTGTTGGGCATGCTCCATCTACATAACAACATTGAGCCACCCTACACATTCCAGGATATGAACCTCATCAGGACGATGATTACAACATGCTGGTGGGATACAGTATCATCCCAGACACTGCCTTACTGTGGAACAGAACAAGGTCCAAATGTACATCAGACAGAATCCTTGTTGACACCCTCTTCAATTGGAACCTTGATACAAGTGGATGGAAACAGACTGTCATGCCAGGCATCACATCAGCAGCCCACTAGAAAGGGGCTTAGGGTACTACCTTATTAGAACTATGCCTTGGGAGACTACCCAATGGTGTGGTGGCTGCACAACTTTCGCGTGGGCTGATATATGCCTTTGTGGACATAGTCTACTACATACCTATGGACCTATGTGGCAGGTACATGTCTACAGATAACAGAGATGTGGGTACTTCATTGTACAGTCATGTGTGTTGTACAGCAGGAGCACATGGCCCACATACACTGTAATGCTTACAGATACTGGTGGCTTTGCTGTACAGTGGGAGATGATGTGCAAATCTTATGTCTTTTCGGTGCCATTGGGATGTATGCTGGGTGGGACCAGTCCTGGATGGCTCCCTGTTGTTGTCACCCTCTTACACACATCTGTGCACTTCTATCTTTGGCTTATTATACTGTGTTCCCCTGCATATATATATATATATATATATATATATATATATATATATATATAGGCGGCGGGCATATATATATATATATATATATATATAGGCGTATATTTAGAGTACATAGGTAGGTAGGTTAGGCTATCTGCACTGAAGGCATATATTAGTATGTCCAGGTTGTGCAAGCTATCACCACCCATGGAGTTAATTCCCCTAGGCCTCTGTGTAGTAGAGAGCTGATGAAGTGATCCATGGTGTGACAGTTCAGTTTCACATACACTCATCAAGACTCCTCTGGAAGAGTGTCACTGAAAGGTCTTGGCTTAATGTCAGTTGGGGAGCCTGTTCCAAAGCAAGGGAAGTCTGTGAGTTAGTCATGTATCCCTCAACATAAATTCATATTATTTAATGGTGTGATGATGATATCCCCAAAAGGGCATGGTTGGGTTTACCAAAAATTTTTAAAGGGTTTGGGTTTTAAACCCCTTCAGATAAAAAACTTTTTTTTTTTAAAATTTTGGGGGAACCCAATCAGGGTTTTCCCCGCAATTGGAACAATTTTTGGACCTGGGGGCTGTTTTGGGGGGCCCCGAAAAATTCTTTTCCTGAGTTTTAAAGGAACAAATAAAAGCCCCCAACCAAAAAAAAAGGGGGGGACCAGGGGGTTTTTTAGTTAAAATTTTCCCCCGTCTTGATGTCATGTGTGCATTTGTTCTGACATCATGTACAGGTTGTAAAGTGTGCTTCCTGTCTTCCTCTCACAGGTGCTGAGGTTGGGCTGGTTCACTGCACCAGGGAACCTGATGTCACTGGCTCAAATAGTGACAATGATGATAGGTGTGTTGAGGCACATGCATGTTTGCCAGGGTCTGTTGTTGGGCCGACGAGTCTGGACAGTGAATGTAGGTGAGGGTGTAGTTCCTTTTGGGGCTGGTAAGTCGCAGCCTGGAACACCATCCAGTCCCATTGATGCTGTGTTCTTAGGTTTGGAGAGGGCTGTTTCTACCTGCATGTCCATGAAGTCTGGCGCTCTGCATTCTTCTGGGATGGATACAGGCCCTTTTGGGGGTGATGTTGGGGAGAGTTTGCACTGAACTTGTCCCCCAGGATGGGGCAATGTAAGTTGGTTCAGTGTATCTTTTTTCCATGACAGCATTTTTGAGAGTTCCACCTAAATGTTTGGTATAGCTAACAAAGGCTTTGTGGCTGTTATTCTTACATTCCTTGGCAATTTGTCTATAGAAACTGGCCTTGGATTATTTTATGTGTGATCATTGTTTCTTCCTAATAATGATCAGTGATGCCTTTCCTTATGTGAAGTTTGCTCTATCATGTGTTCGTTCCCTCCTAGTGTTGTATAGCTCATTTATGTGCGACAACCACCAGATTGATTTGCTATATTTGGAGGAGTGCATCATGTTTTTATATGGCATGTCTCAATACATGCATCCCTGTAGATGCTCATAGAATGCACTTGTAACTGATTCTGCAGATTGTATAGCATTATCCTATAGCAAGGGTGCTTTAGACCCTTCCACTTTGGTCTTGAGAAGTGTGCTGTTTGCTTTAGAAACTTTCTTCACAGTGGTTTCCTTGACTCATGGGAGGGGTGTGATGTGGATGCCCAGTGTGATTACTTTATGATTTGATATTACCAGCGAGGGGTTTATCTCTGTTGTGGTACACTGGTACCCCATGTTGGTGATGATCAGGTCCAGTATGTTGTCACCTCTAGTGGGTGTGGTAAACAGCTGTTCTAGAGCGTTAGTTTTTTTTAACTCTGGGAAGCATTGGGCAAAGGACGTTGTACATGAGTAATTCTCCCAGTCAGTGTTTTGGTAGTTGTACTCTCCTCATATAATGGTATTTGGTAGGACTTTTGTATTTTCCACTGTTTTCAAGAACACTGGGTGAGGTTCCTGAGACAAAGTAGGTGATCTGTAGCAGGCTACAATCTGATAAGAAGCTTTGCACAATGTTAGTTGCACTTGCATGGTCTCCAAGGCCTCATGCTGTGCCACTAATCTGAAGGTGTGGGTATCCATAGGGTAAATGGATACACCACTTTCTTTTGTATTTCACTCTGGGTTTTGGGGCCGAAGATCTGAGTGGTTGTGAGTATTTTACGTGGAGCATGTCCAACAGCTCTGTGTTTGACATAGCTTTGTATGTTAGGCAGAGATCACCTCTGAGTAGGCGATATGTGAGAGAGTACAGCTGGAGCATTTTGAGACTGTCTGTGTATGGCATGTATTTCAGGCCACTAATGCTATTTGTGAGGTATGTCTGCAGCCTTTCCAGTTGTTGTTGATATCTTGTGAGGTACATAGCAAAAGGGGCATTGTACTCTGTTATGGATCTAGTGAGTGATGAGTAGAGGGGAACATTGTCCTCTTCTATCCTGCACGAGACACCTTTTGTGATGAGGTGTGCCACGTAGAAGGATTTCCGGACTACTGCGGGGATGTGATTATCACAGTTGTATCCACTGTACACCTGTGACCCAAGGTCTCTAATTACACTTTCAGTGTTAAGTATACTACTGCCTATGTTGTAGTTCATGGCTACAGAGTTTTTACCAAAGGGGTGACAATGCACTTTTTGGGATTGAGCTTGAAGCCATGGCTTTGACACCAGGCATCTGTCTCAGTGAGGCCCTTTTGTAAGATGTCCACATCTTCAGTAGTTTTGATTATGGCTCCTAGTTTGCAGTCATGTGGAAACTTCATTAGCCACAGACCTTCCATGTTAAAGTTTACTTCAGGGAAGTAGATTCCAGACAGGACCAGAGCCAGGACTGAACCCTGTGGTACTGCACTTGTCTCTGGTCTAATGTCGTACTTGGAGTCTGCTGCTTTCACAGTGTGTTCTCTGCCAGTTAGCCAGTTGGCATCCCATCTTGTGACATAGTGATTTATACCTAGTTTAGTGGGTGTATCTATAATTCCAGAGTGGGGGATGGTGTTTAAAGACGTGGCAAGATCTACATAGGCTGTGTGAACCACCTTACCCTTGTCTATGGTTCTGGTGACTGCTTCAATGACGTTTATCAGGTTTAGGAGACATGATCTGCCTTTTACAAACACAACATAGTTGTGGTCCAGTATTTGGAGATTACCAATGTCTTTTTTTATAAGTTATATGATGATACATTCCATGGCCTTGCAGAGCAGGCTCATCAGGCTAATGGGTCGCTAGATCCTGGGGACCATGGTGTCTCCCCCCTTGTGTAGTGGGATAACCGTCACTGTGCGCCATTCAGCAGGCACAAAGCCTGAGGTGAGGCTATAACTGAACATGGTACATAGGTGTGGTGCCTGTTCATTCTGTAGTTTGTGTAGACCACAGCCTGGTATGTTATCTGGTCCCATGGATGCTGTGTTACTGGCTTTGGAGTGTGTTTTTTTACCTGTGCAGCCGTGATGACAGCAACTTTGCAGTCTTCCATTATGGAGATGTGCTCATTCATGGCTGAGGAGGGGTAAAGTTAGCACTGATCCTATCTGCATGGATGTTGGCAATATCAGTTGGGTCTGTATACTTAGTGCCATTGTGCTGTAACTCAGAGCAGATCTGAGTGTTGCCATTGAGATTCTTGACATAGCTGTAGAATGCTTTGTGGTTGTCTTTAGAATCAGTGTTGATTCTTTTTTCATAACTAGCTTTCGAGGATTTTATCATGGATCACAGCTTCTTACTGATGTGGACCATGGAGTTCCTCCCCTCATAGGATTTTACCCTGTTTTGCAACAGTATTTTAATTCTGTTTTGCAGTTTGTTTATGGCAGGGGAACACCAGATTGGCTTCCTTTTCTTGGAGGTTAGCGTCTTGGTTCTGTTTGGGATAGCACGATGTATGCAGTCATGCAAGTGCTTATGAAGTGCAATTGAGAAGGATTAAGTAGTCATAACTGTATTGTCCATCTGCATGTGTGTCCTGCAGTTTAGCACTTCTGTCTTAAGAAGCATGACGCTGGCTTTGGCGAAATTATTTAACATGGTTTCCTTAATGGGGGTGTGGGTCCAGAATGTGGATATGTAGGGTGATTAGCTTATGGTCAGATGGGACCAATGAGGTGCTGACATCAGGTGTGGAACACTAGTCATGCAAGGCAAACCAAACCCCGTAACCAACGCAAATAACCACAAAGTGAGCTAAATGCTACTCAGTGTCAGATGTCTCAGCCTCCAGATGCACACACTCGAGGCACTTCTCATTATGGAGAATATTGATATCTGTGCAGTATCGGTAACCTAGTTCAAGGCTCCAGACAGCACACCAGCACTACCAGGATACTACTCATTCCATACCTTCCAGCATCAGAACTGAATCATAGCACATAGGGTGAGGATGTATCCATATTCATCAAGGATACCTACACCTCTCTCTACATGCTCTCTACAGGATATGTACCCATAGAATGTTGCACAGCAACATTCTTCACACTCCACAGGGGTGGGGCCACGAAAACCCCTTGGCATTCATGCTCTATGAGCCTAACTATTGTGTTCTGCAAGGCAATGGAGCCAATCATAATGGAAGTCAACAATACAGAGATTGGGAACCTTCACACAGTTGGGCACACACAGTTTGTCTTAATCAAATGCAGAACACACCTCCTGAACTGGGAGGATTTCTTTGACAGTTACCCAGGCTACGGATGATTGAAATGTGATCCACACAGCCTACCTATGCCTCACTATGGCCTTTGACACCATTCCCCAGTCAGGTATCATAGATGATCTCACCAACCTGGCCATGAGTCCATACATCACAGGATGGATTGCAAACTGCCTGACAGATAGGTCACACACATTACGAGTTGCTGGCTACATGTCAGACTCTACACCAGTAACGACTGGTGTCCCCCAGGGTTCAGTCCTGGGGTCCCTCCTGTTTGGTATATACTTCTTAAATGTACATGCCAACACAGGAGAGTTGTGGTTGACTAAGTTTCCTGGGAATTGTAAAGTGTTTGCCATAATAGATTTCCCGGAAGACAGACATATTCTCCAGAAGGGACTCTATGAGACAGATGTGTAGTGTCAGAATCATGGCCTTAAGCTCACTGAGGAGGAATGCATAGTGATCCTCATTGTTGAAAACAAAATACACACAAACTACCACATGGGTGTTACCCCCTTAAAAATGACAAGGTAATAAGGGATCTGGGGACACAAGTAGATAGTCATCTTTCCTTTGACAACCACATTGCCAAAGTGATTGGGAGATCCTATGTGACCCACCTAATCAACAAAGAGTTTGCATCAGGATCCAAAGAGGTAGTGTTAGCACTCTACTTTTACATCATCAGACCCATCATTGAGTACAGTGCACCATTTTGGATGTACTCGACTTAGCATATCGAGCAGCTGTAGATAACACATAGGTACCTCACCAAGAGGATTACTGGCCTCAAACAGTTGTGTTATGCAACACAACTGGTAAAACTACATCTGTTCTTCGTTGCATACCGCCTACTCAGAGGCACAGTCTGCCTAACATACAGAGCCATGTCCAACACATGACTGTTGAACATGCTCCATCTACACATAACAACATTGAGCCACCCTACACATTCCAGGGATATGAACCTCATCAGGACGATGATTACAACATGCTGGTGGGATACAGTATCATCCCAGACACTTGCCTTACTGTGGAACAGAGTCCAAATGTACATCAGACAGAATCCCTTGTTGACACCCTTCAATTGGAACCTTGATGAGTGGATGGGAAACAGACTGTTCATGCCAGGCATCACATCAGCAGCCCCACTAGAAAGGGGCTTAGGGTACTAATTATTAGAACTATGCCTTGGGAGACTACCCAATGGTGTGGTGAAAGCTGCACAACTTGCGTAGGCTGATATATGCCTTTGTGGACATAGTCTACTACATACCTATGGACCTATGTGGCAGGTACATGTCTACAGATAGTAGATGTGTACTTCATTGTAGAGTCATGTTGTACAGCAGGCACATGGCCCACATACACTGTAATGCTTACAGATACTGTTTGGCTTTTATGTACAGTGGGAGAGATGTGCACCTCATGTCTTTCGTGCCATTGGGATGTGTGCTGGGTGGGATAGTCCTGGATGGCTCCCTGTTATTGTCACCCTCTTACACACATCTGTGCCCATCTATCTTTGGCTTATTATACTGTGTTCCCCCTGCATATATATATATATATATATATATATATATATATATATATATATATATATATATATATATATATATATATATATAGGTACATAGGTAGGTGATAGGCTATCTGCCTGAAGGCATATATTAGTATGTCCAGAGTGTGCAGCTATCACCCCCCATGGAGTTAATTCCCTAGGCCTCTGTGTAGTAGAGCTGATGAAGTGATCCATGGTGTGACAGTTCAGTTTCACATACACTCATCAAGACTCCTCTGGAAGAGTGTCACTGAAGGTCTTGGCTTAATGTCAGTTGGGAGCCTGTTCCAAAGCAAGGGAAGTCTGTGAGTTAGTCATGTATCCCTCCAACATGTTCTATTTAATGGTGTGATGATGATATCCCTAGCGCATGTGGTACAGTGAGCTTGGGTTTACGTCAGATAGCTCATGTACATCAGTTCCGCATTGGACATGGACCTGTCTGTTGGGAAGAGATTTCCTGAGTAGACAGTATATAACAGAGTACAGATTGAGTTAAATTCAGTCTGGTTGCATGGAGCACCTGTCTGAGGCCAGTAATCCTCTTGTTGAGGTACTTCAGTGGTCTTTCCATCTGCTGATGGTGCCTAGTCAGATTCATCGCAAGTGTGTTGTGGTACTCTCTGAAGGGTCTGATGACTGATGAGTACAGGGAACCTCCTTTGACCTACATACAAAGTCCTAGGCAGTTTGTGGGAACACATAGCATGATTGTCTAACCACTTTGTGGATACATTTCTGGAAGTAGAGATGACTATCCACATGTGTCCATAGATCCCTTATTATCACCTCCATATTTAGGGTGTTGATAACTATGTGGTATTTGTATGACTGTAGCTTGAGGGCATAATTTTTACACCACATATGTCTGACTGAGACCCTTTCTAAGGATGTCTCTGTTGTCCCCCACATCGATTATGGCAACATTTTTGCAGTCATCCACAAACATTGCTAAACATAGCCCTCATGTGTTTGACTGTATTTCTGAAAAGTATACATCAGACAGGAGGGGTCCCAGGACTGAGCCATGGGGGACAGCAGTTGTTACCAGCTTGGACAGGAGACCACAATTCTTACCTTGTGGGATCTATCTGTGCCCCAGTTGGCAATCCATCAGATGACATACATATTTATGCACTGGTTGTTGATTTTGTGGATACGACATGTGTCTGTGATGTTGGAAGTTGGCTTTCCAAGGTCTATGTGGGACGTGTGTAGCTCATTTCATTGATGTATGCCCTGGGTGACTGCCTTGAAAATAGTCTAGCAGTTTTGGGAACCATGATCTGCACCTGACCAAACCTAAATTGGTAGGGTTGGGTGTTTGTAAGCTCACAATAACTCTGTTTATGAGTTCCATCATGATGGACTCCATGGCCTTGCAGATCAGGCGTAATAGGCTTATAGGACAATAGTTCCTATGGTCTGTTGTGCACCAAAACTTGTGGAGTGTGCCAAATGTTGCTGTAATGCATTCAACAGTTTCATATCCTGTACAGAGGGTGAGTCTCAACGGACTGTTCAGGTGCAGGGTCTGTTTGTTTTGGAGTTCACATATGACACAGCTAGGGAAGCAATGTCATCCCATAGACACCGTGTCTTTAGGTTTGGAAAGTGCTGTTTAACCATTGTATATGTGATTTCTAGGTTTTCACAGTCTCCAGGTATGATAATGGGCCCTTTTGTCAGTGAGAGGGGGGTAAATATGTATGAACCTGTCTGACAAGATGTTGGCAATTTCAGTCATGTGCATGTATTAATTTACAGTTTGCAATGACTCAGAACATATATGTGTTTACATTGATATTTATGACATTGCGAAATAAAGCTTCATGGTTCTCTATGGACATATTGACAATATTTTTGCCAGAACATGGATTGGATAATGTTAGGTGTGCTCATTGTTTATTGATGATACTGATCGGAGATTTATTGGTCTTCTTTGAATTTTCACTTTCTCTTTTGCTGGGCTGGGCTGGGCTAGTCGACTGCCTGTGCAATTGGCTGATTGTGATATATTTCAACTGGCAGCTCTGCTAGTTCTCCTTGGTTAACTTCCTACTACTTATTTTCCTTCCTTTTTCCCTTTCTGTTTCCACAAGGGGCAGCGGCGCGCAAACAAGCGCACATGCGCACACACTAGCGCACACTCGCCTACACGCTCGCACATGCGTGCACACTCTGTGTGCCCGTTTGCAAGAAATTTCTGATATATCCACGGCATATGCCTTTGATTTCTTGTTTTCAGCTACTACCACTGTAAACACGCCTCTTGCTATCCTGAGCAACTCAGGGCAAACACATGCCACTGTGCTCCAATCACCTTACAGTCTTTCAGACAAACCATCTCATGATGTCTCCCATATTCTACTTGACTACTACCCTACTCCTACACTTCAAGTCTAGGGACATGGCTCACATGCCAGGGAAAGTTGGGATTCACTATCCTTATCCTCATTTGCATAGGATTGCCTACTAATGCTTGGTTACATCTCTCACACTGAGCTTCCCCCCCTTAGCAACCACTACTCATTGGCCATATTGTTTGCAGCCTACCATTCACCCGCATGGCAGGACAAGCTTTTTAGTGTAAAACTACATTTGTGGATGTTTTCCCTTTTTTTCATTTAATTTAAAGCGCAGCATGTTTGTGTGACGCTGCACTATGGTTAAACATCGGCGATCGGGGGAAAAAAAATTACATTAGATTTTGTGGATTTACAACATTTCCAAATGCCAATGGCCTTATATTTGGCTACTGGCATGCTTCCTTAACTAGATACATCCTTTATTTGGAGCTGTCATAGCTCCATTTAGCTATTTGTAGAACGGCACTACGTTACCAATGGAGTACAATTCTGCAGATAACACTACTCTTACACGGACATGTTACTGGTTCCTGGAATGCAAATTTACCTCATTTGCATAGCTTTCATCAGCAAATGAGGTAATTTGCATACCATAACACTGTCCGTGCAAGAGTAGCTTTAGAAGTTCTCATGCACGCCCCTACCGGCTATTGCTGAATCGCTCGGCAGACATATTGCCTGTCTGCCGTCTTACACTGTTCTTACACTCCATGCAAGCCTTCGTAAATCCAGCCCATTATGTTTTGTTATGCCATGTCAGATGGGATACATTACTAAAACAACCTAAAAAAAGGATGCTGTTTAGTAAATATTAAACTCTGATTTGTTACAATACACACAAACTGTGGGGCTATTTCAGTAAACATTTCAAAACTAGAAGGTAAAATCAACCATTTACATAAATTTACAGAATGTTGTAAAAAGCATGGTTCATAGACCGGTGAGTGCTTATCACATACCGAACCATTAGCTGTATGAGTACAATGTTTGATTTTGTGAGTTTTATTTTGTAAATCAAAATGATTTTACTCTAACTGGGGTAGCCAGTACTGGTACGGACATAATGGTGGTCCAAATACCAATGGTAAAACTACAACTTGACACATTACTTTTGAACTTGTTACATTATAATGTGTGATTTTTCCTGTACAGTATGTATTTGTGCAGAATGTTTGCTGTCAGTGCATTTTGATCCATTTGGTACTTGGGATCATTTTTTCGAACATTGTTCTCCATACATATTCATTATTATATATTCGATAGGCATTACCCATCGGTGGTAGTTGGTTTGGTTCCGTCCCGAGGGGCCCGAGACCAAACACAAAGCCCACCGGGGGTAAATTTAGCATTACCCACACCCAGGAAGGTATTTATTATTATTATATGACATTATTTAAATGGTATAATTATCATTAACTTCATTTGTACTGAATTTTTCTGCATTTGTACATACAAAGCCTGCAAAGTACATTTAGTCCAATTTACAAACTTAGTGACATTAACATCAAAATCTAATATGCTAATTAAAGTTTCATTAAAATGTTGCAAACATTTTTTTATAATTAACATGCTTCTTTTATGATGCTCATATAGTGGGTAACCATTGTGCTTGTAAATGTACAATTTGTGAAATATTTTCACTTGTTAGTTTTAGTCTATTCACTACAATTTCTATATCAGCCAAATTTAAGGCACCTAAATCTGTTCCCATCCCCTTAAAAGAGTATTTTACCATGTTCTTTGTCTCCTATAGCCAGTATTGTCAGGAGACAATACTGAGATATTAAAATGCATTACTGTTTTCTGGTATTTCTGTTCCATTACCGTACATGCTGATGGTACCCTGATTACTTGATCAGACTTGGCTGTAGGATTATTATTAAAAGTTCTGACAATGAAAATGCAAAGCTCTCTTCCAATATTACTGAAGCATTGATACAGACTAATATATTTCTCTCCTGTAGCTCTATTTCAGACCTTTGTGCAGTACTGTTTACACAGTCAGTGTAAAATTGAAAGTGTCCTTTCCCCTTGCAGTATGCAACATTGTATTGCAGTATCATTTTGTCAAGATACATTTGCTTTATGTTGTAGGAGTTGGACATATACTTGTCCTCTGGCTGTCTTCCAGACTGTGACACTCTGGTCAAAGGAAAGGTTTCCAATTTGGCATTTCTGCCCCCTGGGCAAGAAAATTTACATTGAGTTCTGTTTGTAGTATCATTTACCCACCACAACCCTATATTAGTAATATTACTTCTGCATGCCTTTTCTGTCAGGTTCTCTGTTATCCCTGGTGCTATTATGCAATTACAAAACATTGTAAAAATAAAAACAGATATTGGTTTAACTAACACATGCTTAAATGTAAATATATTTATATTACTTACATTTGCTGTTGTCTGCCTTTTACTCTTCTGTATTCCAAACATGTGCACTTTAGGCAGCTTCAGTTTCATTTTCTGAAAAGAAAATGCATGCATGTCACTTTTGTGACTTCATTTCTTCACTGCTTTTAACTACTCTCATTTGATCTCTATGCACTAGAACTGTTCAATTTTTTTTACCTTTTATTTTGCACCAATGTACATATTTGTTCTACTACTTCTAAAGGTCTCTGCCAATTGCTATCCCAGGGCTCTTCCATCTGGAACATTTTTACTAATACTTTTGTTCCACAGGGAAGGTTTTCTTCCAGTGGTGACATTGGGACCCTTTTCCACAGATGGAAAGCTTGGTCTGTTAGATTGTAATCACATACTTCTGTAAGTTGTTTTAAACATTGCTGATGCTTGCTGATTTCTAACATAGATCTATCATCTGATGTGTTAGGATCAAAAGGTAACTGTAATGGCATTTTTCTCCCTGTCGTGATTTCATAAGGAGATATTTCTATCTTACTGTTGGGTGTTGCCCTTATAACCATAAGAATGCCTGATAAATGTTGTACCCATAAGTTTCCTTTTTTAAGACATGCTTTTTTGAGATGCTCCTTTAGCGTATGATTCATTCGTCCTATAATTTCTTTTGACTGTGGATGATAAGGTACATAAAATCTTTGCTGTATTCCTATCAGATTATACATTTGCTTTATTAAATCACTAACAAACTGTGGACCATTGTCTGACTCAATCATTTTCAGCCACCCACAATGACAGAAAATAATTTTTTGTAAGACTTCTGTCATTGCCTTTGCTGTCATGGTTATGGTGGGAATTGCATCTACCCATTTTGAGAAAACATGCACTACTACAAGTAGGTATCTGTAATCTCCCTTTGTTCTTGGCAAAGGACATGGATAATCTGTTTGAACTGCATACCAGGGCCCATCTGCTGGCTGTGCTCAATGTAACTGAGTTTTTTTTACTTTTAGCATTTACCTGCAAACAGATTATACATTCTTCTACAATCAGCCTACATACCTTTTCAAACTTGGATTCTAATACTTTTCTTTTACAACTGCTCATAGCTTATTAGCTCCTAGAAGTCCTAATATTTGGTGAATTAACTTGACCAACTGACATGCTAACTGAAATGGCATGTAAGGCAGCTATAATCCTTTTGTAGTGGAGTACGCATAGTACTCTCTGGTGTTATTCCTGCAATTATGCACTGGTCTGTTTCTTTTTTTAAACCTGCTTCTTTTGAATATTTATGAAGTCTTCCTCAATTGACTGTCTAGCTCTTTTAAAGTACTGACGTCTTCATTGTCATATGTATATCCTCGAAGTTCTGTTCCCTTTTGTGTTATTTGTTTTGTCAATGTGTCAGTTAATGCATTTAACTTGAAAGTTTTACTTGTCAGTTTCTGATGGTCTTTTAGCCTTAACGTGCTGTATTGTCCCTGCTGGTTTAACATTGTTATTACTTTAAGTATGTCTTTTAATACTTCAGTATGCCATAATGGTTTGCCTGCACTGTCTATAAATCTTCATCTTACCCAGGTGTCCATATGTAATGATCACCAAAGTATGACATGCTGGACAAGCCACGCTGCTTCGCAAGGGATGGCTTGCACCTGTCACCCCTGGGCTTCCGGATATTGGCAAAGGCTCTTGCCACCCCCATAGTGCCTTTTTTAGGCAAGGCTCAAATTCTAAACCTACCACCCTAGAACACAAAAAAAGTAAAAAACTAAGGGTAATGCTGCTCAATGCCAGAAGTCTCAACCTCAAGATGCACGCACTCGAGGCCCTTCTCAGTATGGAGAACATCGATGTCTGTGCTGTGACTGAAACCTGGTTCAAGGCTCCCGAGAGCACCCCGGCACTATCAGGATTTACCTCATATCATGCGTTCCGGCCCCAAAATCTGGACAACACCAAGAAAGGAGGGGGGGGTGTCTATATTCATCAAGAACACCCACACCTCAAGGTTGGTGGCAACGCACGATGCATCGGAGACCATCCAGGTGCAATTAACCATAGGCAAGACTGCTCTGCAATTTGTAACATGTTACAGGCCACCCTCTCAATCTCAGGAACCTCACATAGCTTTCCTGAAAACACTGGAGGGGATAAATGTATCTCCAAATACCATCATACTAGGTGATTTCAACTACCCGAATATAGACTGGGATCACTACTCAAGCCCCAACACTCTAGCCCAAAGGTTCCTAGAGTTCATAAACTCAAATGCCATGGAACAACTAGTCACCATTCCCACAAGAGGAGATAACATACTAGATCTCATCATCACGAACATGGGATCACAATGTTCAACACCGGAAGTATACCCTTCACTGGTGAGATCAGACCATAAACTAATCTCACTGGAAGTCCACATCCCGCCCCCACCTGAGATAAAAAAGACCACAGTGAAGAACTTCTCAAAAGCCGACTTCACACTTCTAAAGGCTAGTGTGGTCTCCTTTATGGCCCCCCGAGACTGCGGAAACCATTACTCAAGCCGCTGAATCACTTACAAATGCCTTCTACCAGCACCTACAGGACTGCATGGATCAGGCAATCCCAAACAAAACAAAGACCCTTTGTACCAAAGGCAAGCGTCCAGTTTGGTGGACCCCAGCCATAAACAAGCTCTACAACAAAAGGAGGAAGCTACTACAAGATAGAGCAAAATCCTTAAAAGGGAAAACACCCTTGATCATTATAAGTAAAAAATTAAGATCTCTCATAAAATCATCCAAGGCAAATTTTGAGAGAAAAGTCGCTAAGGACTCAAAGGACAATCATAAGGCCTTCTGTAGCTATGCTAGAAACCTGGGAGGAAACTCCCAAATATGCTCAGAATTAGTTCAAAATGATGTAAAAATTACTGAACCTACAGACATTGCCAACATACTGGCTGACAGGTTCAGTGCAAACTTCTCCCCCCCTCCCCCCAAAAGGTGAGATATCTATACCAGAGAATTATAGCCCCCCAAACATCTCAAACGCTCAGGTGAGAACTGCTCTCTCCAAGGCAAAAAACACAGCATCCATGGGACCAGATGGTGTCCCCGGATGTGTGCTCCTTAACTCAATGAGGAATTAAACCCGCAGTTAGGGCAGCTGTTTAATCTTAGCCTCACCTCAGGATACGTGCCTAAGGAGTGGCGTACGGCAACTGTGGTCCCACTTCACAAAGGAGGTGCCTCCACCGACCCAGGAAATTACTGTCCCATCAGCTTAACAAGCTTGATCTGCAAAGCTATGGAGAGGATCATAATGGAACTCATAAATAAAGACATAGGAGACTTGCAGACTTTGGATCTGACCCAGTTTGGCTTTGTCAAGGGCAGATCATGCCTTCTAAACCTGGTGGACTTTTTCGAAACAGTCACCAAGGCCATTGATGAGGGAAAGGCAGTCCACACAGCATACCTCGACCTGGCAAAGGCTTTCGACACAATACCACACTCAGGTATCATTGAAAAACTCATCAGCTTAAATGTAAACCCATACGTCACAAGATAGGTTGCAAATTGGCTAAGTGACAGAACCCACAGGGTCAGAGTTGCTGGTGTCATGTCAGACTCAAAGCCTGTCACAAGTGGTGTCCCACAGGACTCAGTCCTGGGCCCTCTCCTGTTCGGCATCTACTTTTCAGAAGTACAAGCAAACACAGGAGGATTATGGCTGACAAAATTTGCAGATGACTGCAAACTGGGCGCCATAGTTGAGAACACATCTGACACAGATATCCTTCAGAAGGGTCTTATAGAAATGGAAAACTGTTGTCAGAACCATGGCCTAAAGTTAAATGCCAAAAAATGCATAGTCATACCCTTCGGGAAAAACAAGGTTACCCCTAGCTACCATATAGGCGGCAACCCACTAAGCACAGAAGAGGTTATCAGGGATCTGGGTACCCAGGTTGACAGTAACCTTTCATTTGATACTCACGTTGCCAAAGTAGTTAGAAAGACCTTCTACATTGCACACTTGATCATGAAGGGATTCACATCTAGATCAAGGGAAGTCATCGTCCCCCTGTACTCATCACTCATCAGGCCAATGATTGAGTACAATGCCCCATTCGGAATGTATCTAACACGACACCTGCAGCAACTGGAAAGGCCCCAAAAGTTCCTCACCAAAAGGATAAAGGGTCTCAAAAATATGTCCTATGCTGCCCGACTGAAGGAACTTCAGCTCTACTCAGTCGCCACCGCCTGCTCAGAGGTGACCTGTGCCTGACATACAAGGCCATGTCCAACCCAGAATTGATAAACATGCTTCACCTCAAAAAATCTAGATCCCTCAGAACTACAAGGACGGGAGACTTAAACCTTGACACGGTTATTAATAGGACGTGCTGGAGGGACAAATTCATCACCCAGAGACTCCCTATGCTGTGGAACAAAATCCCGGTACATGTGAGGCAGAGCACCTCGCTGGCTTTGTTCAAGAGAAATCTTGACCAATGGATGGGAGATCGCCAAGGATTATCTCAGTGTCACTGCTTGACAGAGGCACAGCAAAATAATGGGCATAGTATCCTCCAAACTAAAGGGGTGGCGAAAGCCACAAAACTCTGGCTAGGCTTATAAATGCCCTTGAGCAGATAGCCTAGTATGAACCTATGAACCTATGAACCTATAATCTTAAAGAGGAGTTTACTACATAAGCACTGTCTGAGAAAATGTTAACAGGATTGTAATACTTCAGTACCTACAGTACTGCCTCTAATTCATCTCTCTGAGCTGACATATACCCCAGTATCTTGATTAACTTGGGGAACCCAGCTTTGGATTCTCCCAGACTATGGCAAATCCTGTCCAGTATTTACCCTTGTCCCAAAACAGTGCTCTGTCCACAAAGATGGATGGCTTAAAAATGGTCAAAATCAGATGCCAGATATTGTACATCAGGTGACATTATTTTCTGTAAGCAGTTATGCTGTTGTTTTTTATATCCCATGTGATTTGACAAATAATATTTGTCCCCTGTCTGTATGGTGTTAATTTTTATTCTGAAAAGTGTACCCATTTTGCAAATACTGCTTGACTAATACCATCTGTGATTTTATTCATTTCAAATTTGTCTACTAAAGTTTTCACTGCTTAATGCGCTGTTTGTAATATATTGCTGGAAACTACAGTCAGATACTCAGTTTGCTTAATGCCTCAGTAAATAGCTAACAATTACTGAATGCATGGATGACAGCCCATTTCTACTGGTGTCATTTTCTGCTGTAGAAGGTGACTGGTTGTAATGTTATTTCCATTCTACTGTCGCCACCATGTGGCCATTCCTGTAATAGTACAACAGATAATGTCTTTTTTTTCCCTGCTGCTTGGAAACGTTGGTGTGGGTGCTATTAACTCTGTAGTTTGTGCTAACTTTACCTTCATTTGTGAAAATACTTCATTTTCATGAGGTCCCCACTCTAAAAAAGTGGAGTTTTTTGTTCCTGTAACATTTTGTATAGAGGAGCAGCCACAGCTGCATAATCCTTTATAAATTCCCTATTATAGTTCATGATTCACATGAATTTGTGTATCTGCTATTGTCAATGGTTTTTCCATTGGTAGAATGCCTTACACTCATATTGGGCAAGGAGCCTCTCCTGATGGTTTAATGATAGTACCTAGAAATTTAACTTCCTGTGTCATGAACTGAATTTTTTCACTTTTAAGCTTAAACCCTGCCTGCTGCAGAGTATGGAAAACTTTTTTAAGAAGCAGTACATGCTCCCCCACTTTTCAGACTGGATTAATATATCATCAGTGTAATGCAGTACTGAATCATCTTTTTACAAATGTTGCAGAGTGGACCCTACAGTCTCATGAAAAATAACTGGACTATTTTGAAATCCCTGAGGTAATCTTATAGGTTCATAGGTTCATAGGTTCATACTAGGCTATCTGCCCTGGGGCAATTATAAGCCTAGCCCGATTCTGTATGGCTTACGCCACCCCTTGATTTGAGTATACTGTGCCCTTTTTAAGGTTTAGTTTACTGTGCCTCTGTCTAATAGTGACACGGGAGTAATCCCTGGGACAAACCTACAATCCCCCATCCACTTATTGAGATTCCTCTTGAAGAGATTCAGTGAGGTGCTCTGCCTCACATGAACTGGAATTCTATTCCAGAGCAAAGGGAGCCTCTGGGTTATGAACCTGTCCCTCCAGCAAGTTCTATTTATTTCTGTGCTGAGGTTCAAGTCCCTCGAGCGTGTGGCTCTAAGGGATTTAGATTTACTGAAGTGGAGCATGTCGATTAATTTTGGATTTGACATAGCTTTGTATGTCAGGCATAGATCGCCTCGAAGTAGGCGGTATGCAACTGAGTAGAGCTGGAGTTTTTTTAACCGAGCAGCATATGGCATCTGTTTGAGACCCTTGATCCTCTTGGTGAGATACTTTTGGGGTCTTTCTAATTGCTGCAGGTGTCGGGTAAGGTACATCCCAAAAGGGGCATTGTATTCTATGATGGGCCTGATGAGGGATGAATAAAGGGGCACGATTACCTCTCTTGATCTAGATGTGAAACCCTTCGTGATGAGGTGGGCTATGTAGAAGGTCTTTCTAACCACTTTGGCAATGTGGTTTTCAAAGGAGAGATTGCTATCAACTTGGGTCCCCAGGTCCCTAATAACTTTCTCTGTACTTAATGGGTTTCCGCCTATGTGGTAATTTGTGGGCACATTGTTTTTGCCAAAGGGTATGACTACACATTTTTTGGCATTTAGCTTTAAACCATGGCACTGGCACCAGTTATCTGTCTCTGTGAGACCTTTTTGAAGGATGTTTGTGTCAGCTGGAGAGTTGATTATGGCGCCCAGTTTGCAGTCGTCTGCGAACTTGGTGAGCCGTAGTTCTCCCACGTTTGCCTGTACCTTGGAAAAGTATATACCGAACAAGAGTGGTCCCAGGACAGAACCCTGTGGGATGCCACTTGTGACCGGTTTCGAGTCTGACATGGCTACAGCAACTCTCACTCTGTGGGTTCTGTCTTTGAGCCAGTTTGCGACCCATCTTGTGACATAGGGGTTTATATTTAAGCTGGATAGCTTATCTATGATGCCCGAGTGGGGTATTGTGTCAAATGCCTTTGCAAGGTCCAGATAGGCTGTGTGGACTACCTTCCCTTCATCTATGGCTTTGGTGACTGTTTCAAAGAAGTCAACCAGGTTCAAAAGGCAGGATCTGCCCTTGACAAAGCCGAACTGGGTAGGATCTAGTGTCTGTAGGTCCCAATGTCTTTGTTTATGAGCTCCATGATGATCCTCTCCATAGCCTTGCAGACTAAGCTAGTCAGGCTTATGGGGCGATAGTTTCCAGGGTCCGTAGAGGCTCCACCTTTGTCATGGCATATTGCTGATTTTTAAATGTAAAAGCAAATCATGGCCAGTCTCTTTTTCTGAGTGGTACAATGAAAAATCAGTTTGCTAAATCTATTACTATAAACCACTTACATTGTGGTTTAATACATGCAGCCAGTTCTGGAGCTCTTGGAATTTGATGTGCTCTAAGAGTTGTGTACTAATTAACTTTTTCTAAATTAATGACAAGACAATAATTGCCATCTTTTTCTTAACTGGCCAGATTGGTGAGTGTGTGGGATTGTTGCCTTTTTGTATGATTCCTTCCTTTTCTCATTCTGCAATATATTTTTCCATATGTTCCTCTGCTTCTCTAGGAATGGGATACTGCTTTTGAAATGGTGGTATGTAATCCTGATCACTACCCACCCCTACTGGCATTTCTAGATTTCCACAATCACTGGGTCCCTTGAACCACAGGATTGGGATTTGCTTTTGTAAATGCTACCACATATCCTCACTGTTTGTCAGGTTTATCAGGTAGAGTGATTGCACACCCAACTGCACTTATCTCTCCCTCTCCTTTTTCCCTGTCTCTTATCCACAAAATATTTTTAGGCAAATCAATTACTATGCCCAAAGGTCCTAAAATGTCCATACCAATAATGGTAGTTGAACAGGATGGTGCATCAAAAATGCACCCTTCCATGACTGCCTTTCTTGGTGAAACATTATGTCTATGTCTTGGCTACTTACAGCACAGTATGCTATACCATGAAATGCTGAGATACAAACATTTTTCATAGGATTTACAGGTAACTGTCTATTTGTGATGGATGCTGCTGCTCCTGTATCCAATAAAACATTTTGCCATAGTGACCCCTCTACACAGATATCAGTCAGTGGTCATCTATCTCAGCCCTTTTTAAAGATAGCAAGGAAAAATACCAGAGTAGGGGGGAACATTCCTGTTGTAAGGGAGTCCACTCATCCTCACTTTTATTGCCAAATGCAACATGGCATACTGAATGTTTTTGTCATCTTTTTCTGTGTCTGAATGATCCATATATTTAGATTTTTCATTCTCTTTCCATAACTGTTGTCTAGCTATCTCTTCTGTCTGCTCTTCCAAACACTTTGCATTTACAGGTGAAGCTGCCTGAAAAATCTATGGGACATACATCCACCTTTCCCTGTGTATTGATGAACTTTATAGCTGTCTTTACCAATATTGTAAGGTCTTTGTACATTGACTTGTTTTTCTGACTTGTCTTGTGACTCTTTTGGCTCTGTTTCTGCAAACATTGTCTGTTCTTCCTTCCTCTTGCACCAAACTTTATAATGGTCCCAATTTTGCTTAGCATTCCTTATTTCTTACAGATAAAGCTTGTTGGCACCTTTTGCTCATCACCTGCTTTTGAACTTGGAGCTGATGGTGCTGACATGGCTGTGTCTGATGGCAATTGATCGCACCATCATCCTCTACCTCAACCTCTTACCTCACTTATTACCTTAAATGGTTTGCTACTTTCCTCTAAGGAAAAATATGATGCAAGTATAATGTCCCATTATTGGCCATAGTCCAACCCCTCACTAGTCTTTGTACTCAGTCAGTGAGGGTATTTTAAATTTTCTCATAGAAACATTTAATATCTCCTGGGACCCCTTTTATCTGCTCTAAAAAAGCAATGTGTTAATTGTTTTTGTATTTCCCTTTGTTGCATGTCCCTTTCTGACTTGTGATAGATTATTTGGAATGTTAGTTTAAATGGTCAGCTTGCTCTATTAACTTATCTGAAATGGTGATTTTGAAATTATCTAACAACTTATCTGTGAGAGGCTGCCCTTGTGTGTATGCCATGAGAGCAGCCATCATGCACCCTACTTTACTGTCTAATTTACAGGCATTCTGATTTAACTGGATGAAATTGTTAAAACATTTGGGAATAAAAATCCAAAAGCATTTGAGTAAGGCATCTGTCCATACATCAGATTCTGCTGTGTATGCTACCCATTCGTCAAATATAAACATAGTGTAAAATATGCCTTTTTTATCATTCTACTGTGGCATGCTTTGTAGCAACCTTGACTGTGTGTTCAAATCTGCTGTAGTTCCCTGCTCTATGACCTATACTGGCTTTGTCTTTTGCAGATCTTCTTTTAACTCTTCTATTCGACAATTAGCTTGTATTAGCTTATCCTGAAGATCACTAACCAGCTGTTCCTTATCCTGCAACTGTTGCTTAAAATCTGGAATTTCTTTCTGTAATTCTTTACAGGTTTTATGATATTGACTAACCAGATTTCCCTTGTCTTGTAACTGATGCCTAAGCATTTCATTTTCTTCCTGTAAGTCTTCACAAGTTTTCTGATACTTTTCAGTAGTCTGTTCTGCTGATTGCAGAGTCCCTATGCACTTTTGGCAAAGTGTTTGTACATCTTTTTTTAAACTTTCTGAACTCATTTTGTTTGTCTTTGAAGAGTTTATTAAACTCCTCATCTGTCAATGTATCAAGAACCTCGTCCCTGTCCTTATCTGTTTTTTTTTTTTTGCTGTATAGTGGCTTTGTTCCACTTCTGTACATAGTCTTTAAAGGGTGTAACAAGATCTACAGGAGATTCTGCTAGTAACTGATTTGACTGCTGTTGCAACTCTGAAATTAATATTTCACATGTACTGACAGTACATAACTCTTACCATCTGGATATAATGTAAGTTTATCACTCTTATCTGGTTCTTTACCACCAAAAGATATTTTCCCTACAGTTTAACTTTTCAACAATGGACTGAACCGTACTTTTATGACATTGCACACAGAAAGAAATTTCCTGTGACTTGCACAATAAACATTTACTGTCATACCACACATTCCTTTGTTTGAGATACTAGTCAAGTGTGGTAATCCATTTGCATAATGCATGTAAGTGAACTTGCCCTAGTAAGGTTTTACATTTACCAATATGCTGTTCATACCAACATTGCATTTTGCCCCATTTTACACCTGCTTATTTCTGCTTCATATAGCAGGGTACAGAAGCAGGTGTAAAACCACTAACAATCTTGGAGAAGAAAGGCTGAAAATTCAGATTAACCCTCCAATATCAGTTTCTCACTGTCAACACACTTCTTTAGTATTTCAGCAGCAGATATTCCAAAAGCAACCTTTCTATCTAAAGGACAGTTCAAATTTTCAACTTTAACATCCTCAGGTAGATTTTGCATATACAACCGAACAAACCTTCTGTGAAGACTGGTAGAGATGGGTGAAGGCTGCCAGCCTAGCCAAATAGAACTTGATACATAATTCTGGCATTTGTAAATATACATGTAAAAATACAGGCTTGTTTCTTAAATGAGAGAAAAAACTGTAAAATGAGAAGTTCAAGATTGTAGCAACATTGCTATCTACTGTAAGGAAAACTAAGTCAAGCATTTCAAATCTTTCTTTTGAAATTAAAATCATTTCATCACTGCCTTTGATGTTTTACAATTCGGCTCCAGTCCGGCTAGATGAAAGCTTCCTGCCTATTGTTTTAAGGCTAAAGTTAATGACCAGAATTTACATGTGGAATGCCCTTTATTGCTCTAAGTGTAAAATAATGGAAATGCAGTTTCTGTATGACCTGGGAACCAGGAAGGTAAAAAAAGATGATGTAATGTTTAGCAGAACTGCAGTTTCAATTTAAACAGTGAGAACCAGAGATTATTGGGAATTTTTGTCTTGATATACAACCTACAGCACTGCCTGTTGTCTTAAGTAAGTTATCTAAGAAGTGGGTTTTCTTGTAGAAATAGCTAGGAATATAAAGATTAGACTAAGTGTTTTTCTGTTATGTCAGAACTGTTCTACTGAATTATTTTAAGTTTCTGTGTGATCTCTGAATTCTTGAATGGCACTGTGGTGTAGTAGTATTGTCTTGTGTTTTTAGTATTTATTATTAAATATTTTAAACCCTTTTCAACTGTGGATAGTTTATGTAGAGATAAATTAAGCTCTAAACTACATTGCATGCTTATAAGTGATCCTGGACTAAACCCTTCAAATAAGCCTTGATTGCTTAGTTACACCACTATTGGATAA
This sequence comes from Protopterus annectens, assembly GCF_019279795.1. Taxonomy (NCBI): domain Eukaryota; kingdom Metazoa; phylum Chordata; order Ceratodontiformes; family Protopteridae; genus Protopterus; species Protopterus annectens. Next base: position 1,679,007,470 of record NC_056739.1, on the reverse strand, counting down.
TAATATTGCACATTAATAATTGGACACCATTTTAAGGGCCTTTGGGTAGCTGATAATTATTAGCTGGTGATGGCAGGAATTACTACTGTATAGTCTGGGTAAAGGGGCGCAGCTGGAGAATCTGTGTCAGCCTTTCCCAGGTGTTTCTGTGAAGTTGTATAAATAGTTATCTGAAAGTGTGTGTGTGTGTGTGTGTGTGTGTGTGTGTGTGTGTGTGTGTGTGTGTGTGTGTGTGTGTGTGTGTCAGCTACTTGGGCAGGGACACGAAGCACTGATTGGACAGAGAGGGTACTGGAGGTTAGCTTGCCAGCTAGGCTGAGATCTGGCCCTATAGCTGTGCCAGTAGGGAGTCTTATTGGGGACCTGGGGAGCAAGGGAGCAACCAGCCCCAGACTGACTGTGATATCTGTATGCACTTAAGGGAAATTGTACTTTACTGTGTGTATTTGTTATCCTTTCCTCTTATATGAGACGCCTTCTCTGGTGTTAGTGGTGAGGATTTAGGCTCCTTGATTGCTGGTCCAGGGCACGGGCATCACATGTGTTTGGCAGCGGTGGGATATCCACATCACATATTAATTGGTTGGCAAATACTAATTGGCTTCTAGTGGTGTGGGTAGAGTGAATACTGTAGCTTATGTAGAGTGATCTCTGAAGGTGTTTTGTACTCTAAAACAGCCATGCAGTGAATACTCAGAGTTCAGATCACAATTGTTTTATTTATTTTGTTAGCTTAGTTTGTCAGGGTGAGCAGGCAGCATGTCAGCAGAGCAGTATGGAAAGCTGACAAGGAGCCAGCTGGTGGAGATGTGTCAGGCTAGGGGACTGGTGCATGGAAACCTGACTAAGGCAGACCTGATTGCAGCCTTGGTTACAGCTGCATCAGAAAACAGCATCCAGGAGGACAATCAGACTGGCAGTGGAGATACAATATCCTCAGAGAATGGATAGCTCAACCTTTCTGCGAAGGGCAATCAGACTGGCAGTGGAGATACAATATCCTCAAAGAATGGAAAGCTCAACCTTTCTTCAGTGGACTTAAAAATACAGCTGGAGGTAAAGAGACTTGAGTTGGAGGCCAGGTGTTTGGAGATAGAAGCCAAAGAAAAGGATCGTCAGAAGAGGCATGACAGGGAAATGCTGACTCTTCGCCAGAGTCATGGAGGTAATGGGGAAGGGAGTAACTGGACACCAGAATCACAACAGGTCAGTAAATTTCTTCCTCAATTTAAAGAGGGGAATAATTTTGATAGTTTCATTCATATGTTTGAGAGGATATGCAAACAGTATAGTGTTGACCAAAGGCTCTAGGTACGGTTCCTGACCCCCTTACTCCATGGTAAAGCTGTAAATGCATTGGCTAAAGTGTCTGACATTGCATGTTTTGATTATACTGTTGTAAAAAGTCACTTGTTAAAATGTTTTAAGCTATCACCTGAAATGTATAGAAATAAGTTATTGAGCATAGACGCAAGGCAGATGAAAGTGTGTGTGAATATGTTGTTGAACTGAGCACTTGTTTTCATAGCTGGGTGAGTGGATGTCAGGTCACCACTTTTGAAGGGCTGGTAGACCTTTTGGTGAGGGAACTTTGCCTGAGGACATGAAGATCTGGTTAGCTGATAGACAATGTGCTACTTCAGATGAGTTGGGGAAGAAGGGAGACCTATACCTGGCAAGCATGGCAGCCCTGCACAGGAAGGGGACCCCCAGTACTGCTCATGGGACTAAAGGAACCTATGGTGGACAGCACAGACTGCCCCAACAGAGTCTGCCTATACCAGGGGAAGCCACTAGTTAAGGTACACATCCAGGAGCTAGGGTCAAATGCTTTGAATGCAACCAGTGGGGCCATGTGGCATACAGGTGTCCACGGAGGCAAGGTGGGGAAACAAAGGTAAGAGAGCCAGTAAGTGGGAAAGACAAAATGCAAATCGTAGGTTGCCTTGAGAAAACAGGGGTACAGAACTACCATCCTGTAGATGTCCTGAGAGGGAAGGATTTGGATGAGGCAGTACCATGTACTTATGCAGTTACACGCACTGAGACTAGGAAACAAGCATTTGGGTCTGGTAGCCTGGGGAGACCCAGACAGACTGCATATTTGCAACCAGGACTGGTGAGGTGGTTATTTCAGGAAGGGAGCTGCTTTATAGCAGTGAGACCGAATGTCAGCCGCAGCTGCTTGTGGGTACTGATGTTCCCTTGGACAGGGTAACTGCAAAGGTAAAGGTGAGTAGTAGTACCTAGGCTGACAGTGAGGCACCACTGTCTGAGGATGCCAGACTCCCTGTGGAAGGGGAGCTGGGAAGGATTACAAGGAGAGAGTTGAGACAGGCTCAGCTCTCAGACCCTACATTGCAATGCCTGAAGTAGGTAGCTAGGGAGGCACCTGATTCTCAAGGGAAGGGGGAATCTGTATACTGGGACAAAGGGTTACCATAGAGAGAGTGGACCCCTGAGTGAGGGCTAGAAGGTGAGAGAGTACAGCAGTTGGAAGTGCCTAGAGCCTACCATCTGGCACTTGTAGCCATAGCCCATGATATTCACTTTGCAGGTCATATGGCATAAAACGTATAAAGAGCCATATTATGCAGAACTTCTATTGGCCTGGAATTTCCAGAGATGTAACAGGGTACTACAGGACCTGTGAGCAGTGCCAAAAGTTAGGCAAGGCAGAAGACAAGGTGAGAACTTCTTTGATGCCTTTGCCTGTGATTGAGGAGCCATTTCAGAGGGTAGCTATGGACATTGTGGGTCCTCTGAGTACCCCAAGTTCCACAGGGAAATATTATATCCTAGTGGTAGTGGATTATGCTACACAATACCCTGAGGCAGTGGCTTTGTCCTCCATTGAAGCAGAAAAGGTGGCAAATGCTTTGTTAGAGATTTTCAGCAGGGTAGGTTTCCAAAAGATATAGTGACTGACCGAGGTGCCAATTTCATGTCAGACCTGCTGGCTTGCCTTTGGAAGTCCTGCAGTGTGAAGCACATGAAGACCACCCCCTACTATCCACAGACTAATGGTCTTGTTGAGAGGTTAAACTCTACAATCAAGTCCATGCTATGGGCATTTGCAGATCAGCTGAAAAGGGAGTGGGACACATATTTGCCCCATCTGTTGGTTGCTTACAGAGAGGTTCCCAAGAATCCACAAGTTTTTCACCCTTTGAGTTGCTGTATGGGCATAGGGTGAGGGGACCTCTAGATTTAATTCATGATGAATGGGAAGGTGAGTGTGCACTTGATAAGGAGTCTGTTGTGGCATACATCCTAAACCTCAGGACAAGCCTCAGGGGACTCATGGGCTTGGCCCAGGAAAACCTGGCAGAAGCCCAACAACAGAAAAATATATGGTATGACAGGAATGCTTGAGCTAGAGAGTATGCTGTGGGGCAGCAGGTAATGGTTCTCATTTCTGTCAGACACAAAAAACTGCAACCAGCTTGGGAGGGACCCTACAAGGTGGTAAGAAAGGTAAGTGATGTTAACTACATGGTGGAACTGCTAGCCAGATGGCAGGGGCACAAATTGTACCATGTTAACATGATGAAATCTTATCATGATAGGAAGTCCCTTGTGCTGAGCATTTGCAGTGGATTGCAGGAGGAGTCTGAGGGAGATCTGGGGACTGATCTCCTCAGTGAGGCTCAAGCTGACACCTCAGTGGAAGGGGTAGCAATGTCCCAGCAGCTATCTCCTACCTAGGTTCAAGAAATCAGAGCAGAGTTGGAGGAATTTGGGGACATGTTCACTGGAAAACCAGGGTGCACCCACCTGGTGCAGCACTAGATGGATACAGGACCCTAAAGGCTTATTAGGCAGGCCCCTTATAGACTGCCTGAAAGAGTCAGACAGACTCTGAAGGAAGAGGTACAGGAGATGTTGGAACTAGGGGTGATTCAATAGTCCAACAGTCTCTGGGCCTCCCCAGTGGTGCTGGTGCCAAAGAAGGATGGCAGCACCAGGTTCTGTGTGGACTACAGGAAATTAAATAGTCACACAGAGTCAGATGCGTACCACATGCCTAGGACAGATGAGGCCCTAGAGCAGCTGGAAGGGGCTAAGTATCTTACAACCATTGATCTTACCAAGAGTTACAGGCAAGTGCCCTTGACTCCCAGTGCTAGAGAGAAGTCAGCCTTTGTGACTCCTTTTGGCTTGTATGAGTTCACAGAGATGCCTTTTAGAAAGAAGAATGGCCCAGTGACATTCCAGAGGCTGGTAGATCATATCTTAGTAGGAGCTGGAGGGTTTTCCCTTGCTTACCTAGATGATATTGCCATCTACAGCCATCCCTGGCCAGAGCACCTTCAGCATGTCAGGGAGATGCTGGGCAGGCTATAGAGGACAGGGTTGAAAATTTAGCCGAGCAAATGTCAGGTGGGTATGGCAGACGTCTCCTACCTAGGACATAGAGTGGGGAGTGGTAAGATAAGGCCAGAACCTGCCAAAGTGGAAGCCAATCAGGCATGGCCTACACCTGTTACTAAAAATAAGGTGAGGGCATTCTTAGGGACAGCAGGGTACTACATAAATGTCATGCCTAGTCATAGTACCATAGCTGCTCCCCTCACAGACCTGACAAGGAAGAACAAGCCAGATAAGGTAGTGTGGACCTCAGCATGAGAGCAGGCATTCCAAATGCTTAAAGAAGCTTTGGGAGGACCCTCTGTGTTAGCCAGTCCAGATTAGAGCAAAGAATTTGTTGTGCAAGTGGATGCTTCAAACCATGGGGTAGGGGCTGTACTTAGCCAGATTTCTTCAGAGGGAGAAGAGCACCCAGTGGTTTATCTCAGTTATTGGCTCCAACCCAGGGAGGAATGCTATGCAGCTGTAGAGATGGAATGTCTAGCCATAGTGTGGGCATTGCAGAATCTTCAGCCTTGTCCGTATGGAAGAAAATTCACTGTAATGACAGATCACAACCTTTTAACATAGTTAAACAGAGCCAGTCAGCAAAATGCCAAGTTGCTAAGATAGAGCCTGGGGTTGCAAGCATATGATATGTCAGTGCAGCACTGCAGTGGGATTAGCAATGCCAATGCAGATGGGATCTCAAGACAGGGAATGCGGTGAGGTACACTCAGATAGACCTAACCTTCTCAAGTGGCTTTTCGCAAGGGTCACTTGAAAAACTAGCTTGAGTTCTCCAGGGGGGGAAGAGATGTGAAGACTGGTAGAGATGCATGAAAGCTGCCAGCCTAGTCAAATAGAATTTGATACTTAACTCTGGCATTTGTAAATATAAATGTAAAATACACACTTGTTTCTTAAATGAGAGAAAACATTTTAAAACGTGAACTTCAAGATTGTAGCAACATTGCCATCTGCTGTAAGGAAAACTAAGACAAACATTTCAAATCTTTCCTTTGAAATTAAAATTATTTCATCACTGTCTTTGATGTTTTACAATTCAGCTCCGGTCTGGCTAGATGAAGGCTTCCTGCCTATTGTTTTAAGGCTAAAGTTAATAACAGAATTTCATGTGGAATGTCCTTTATTGCGGTAAGTGTAAAATAATATAAATGTAGTTTATGTGTGGCCTGGGAAGCAGGAAGGTGAAAAAGATGATGTAATGTTTAACAGAACTGCAGTTTCAATTTAAACAGTGAAAACCAGAGATTATTGAGCATTTTTGTCTTGATATCCAACCTACAGCACTGCCTGTTGTCTTAAGAAAGTTATCTTAGAAGTGTGTGTTTTCTTGTAGAAATAGCTAGGACTATAAAGATTAGACTAAGGGTTTTTCTGTTATGTCAGAACTGTACTACTGAATTATTTTAAGTTTCTGTGTGATCTCTGAACTCTTGAATGGCACTGTGGTGTAGTAGTATTGTCTTGTGTTTTAGTATTTATTATTAAATATTTTTAAACCCTTTTCAACTGTAGCTGGTTTATGTAAGATAAATTAAGATCTAGAGTACATTGCATACTTATAAGTGATCCTGTATTAAGCCCTTCCAATAAGTCTTGGTTGCTTAGTTACACTACTATTGGATAATAATATTGCACAGTAATAATTGGGAACCCTTTTAAGGGCGTTTGGGTAGCTGATAATTATTAGCTGGTGGTGGCAGGAATTACTACCATATAGTCTGGATAAAGGGGCACAGCTGGAGAATCTGTGTCAGCCTTTCCCAGGAGTGTCTGTGAAGTTGTATAAATACTTATCTCAAATTGTGTGTGCGTGTGTGTGTGTGTGTGTGTGTGTGTGTGTGTGTGTGTGTGTGTGTGCGTGTGTGTGTGTCAGCTACTTGGGCAGGGACATCAAGCACTGGTTGGACAGAGAGGGTACTGGTGGTTAGCTTGCCAGCTAGGCTGAGATCTGGACCCTATAGCTGTGCCAGTGGGGAGTCTTATTGTGGACCTGGGGATCAAGGGAGCAACCAGCCCCAGACTGACCATGATCTCTTTGTGCACTTAAGGGAAATTGCACTTTACTGTGTGCATTTCTTATCCTTTCCTCTTATATGAGACATCCTCTCTGGTGTTAATGGTGAGGATTGAGGCTCCATGATTGCTATTCCAGGGCACGGGTATCACATCTTCTCATAAAGATCCAGTAGCAGCTGCTTTGAAAGAGTCATCAGCTTAATCATAGGAACACTTCAGGTCCATTTAGTCACTTGAGATACAGATGCAATAACATTATTCATAAAGGATTTTTCCTCAGAAGAAGGAAAGGTGGGTAAAATATTCTCATATTCTCAAATAATGCCAGCATAAACTTTAATAAATGAGCTTGATAATTAAGAATTGCAAACATAAGCATGGTGTACTCTTTTTTCAGCTCTATCAAAGGCTTTCCCATCCTTATCAGAGGGGAAGGGATTAACATTTATCATATGATTAGTAACAGCAGGATTTATCAAAGAAATCTTTTCAGGGTCAGGGATTAGAAAATGAAAATAAAGTTATATAATGGAAGAGCTTTATACAATCTATCTGCTTTCTTAGGGGCAACTGGCTGGCTGCCTGTCAGGCAAATTACAATCTGAAATAAAACATCCTCCAATGCTGGAAGAACTGGTGGAACAGGAATGTGTTCAGAAAGAAGTTCCAGCTGTAATAAATCATAATTTTTTTTTCAAAGACAGTGAAATATCACCACATTCCCATGAAAACAACTAGTTCATTTTGGACATGGTTTCAGAAAAAGAAAATTCTAAGGGATTATAAGAATAAATACTCTCCACAGAATCAGATTAATTTGCCTGAAGAAAGAAAACAGAAGTTGTCATCTCAAAATAGTTTTCCTGTTCGATATTCTGGGAATCATCAGAAAATGAAAAAAGTCCTTTTTCTCTGACCAGTAACATCAGAAATGAAAGGGTGAAGATCCTGAACTAAGTCCAATAAATAACTCCTGTGTAAGGTAATAGAGACAGGGGAAGATAAATGTTTAACCTTCTCCTTCGTTTTGACAGGAATTTCCAAAGAAGAAGACCAATTCTTGTCAGGCATATCATCGCTGGGCACAAGCATTCCATCCAGCAAGGCAGAGAGACATTTCCTGTTCCTTCCTTCAAGACTCCCTTTAAGGGCACTCCAACAGCTTTAGAGGATGTGTCTAAACCCTGATCCATGGTGGCTGTAGGGACTCTACCAGAGTGAGACAAGGTAGAAGATGAATGGTTGCAGAACCAGAAAAGGCCACAGCAGAGTCACCCATCAGTGGCTGAGGTAAGTTTGTAGCCTGCTAAAGGCACAAAGGTGGCCTTAAAATTTTCTTCTCTTTGTAGCTGGGAGAAGGAAGAACAGTGGAGCCAGTAAGTTTTTCAAGGTGAAGCCAATATGAAGCCTGAAGCCTATGTAAAACATACACCAATAGTTAGTGAAACAGGTAAGTATTTAAAAAGTATTTTTTTTCCAACAAAAATACAGTGAAAAGCACTTCAAACAATTACCCAGCCCCCTCCTAAAATTTATCACAAGTTTTAAGTTGAAAAACAATGAAAAAAATTAAAATTATATACTTACTATAATGATAGAACCTTTCATTCCAGTCTGTCCATTATGACATATGAGTCCTCAAGCCCCAGCTAAGATCTGATCCAGCTGATTTAGTGCTCCAGCATTGAACCCTTCCTAACTTTTATCCAAAATGCTTTGCTCCTCCCTGAGTACTTCATGTCAAGTTTTGCACCTATTTTAAGCACATCTATATTGCCTTTGACTCAGGGCAGCAAGTTCTAGATAATGGGAGAGGGGAAGGAAGGTTGGTTGTCTTATTAGATTGAATGAAAGGATCTATCACTATGGTAAGTATTCTGTATCCTATTTATTCAGTCCATCTAATCTGACGTATGGGTCAGAATCCACAGCTACTGGACTTCTGGCTGGCCTTATGACAGAAGACCCTTCAGGATGGAAACCCCAGAGGAAGCCCTAGCTCTCAAGGTACAGTCCAGTTTGTAATAATGTTTGACAAATTGATGCGTTGAAGACCAAATGGCAGCTGGACAAATTTCATCTAAGGACACAGCTCTGAAAAATGCTGTTGAGGAAAAAACTGCTCTAGTGGAGTGATCTTTAGGCTTAAAGGGAAAAGATTTATTCCTGGAGGTATAGATAAAAGAGATACAGTCTCACAAACATCCGGAAAGAGAAATCTTACAAACTTACTGTCCAACCTGTTAGTTGCAAAGGAAACAAACAAATGCTCATGATTTCTGAAAAAAAGTTGTTTTATGAAGGTAGAAGTGAAGTTAGTTGCCTGTGAACATCTAATGTACGCAAGATATATTCGCCTTCGTAATTTGAAAAGAACTCTGGAAGATGAATGGCTGTGAATGGTTTGTCTCAGAAGCTACATTTGGAAGAAAGGAATTTGATAGCTGTATTCATATATTTGAAAGAGTATGTAAACAGTATAATGTTGACCAAGGGGTCTCGGTATGGTTCCTGATCTCCTTACTCCATGGTAAAGCTGTAACTGCTGTTTCTAAATTGACTGATATTGATTGTTTAAACTGTGATAAAGCAAATAAATGTTTACTTCAATGTTTTAAGTTAACACCTGAAGCTTACAGAAAAAAAAATTTTGAGCATAGACAAAGACAGATGAAAGTGTGTGTTATTATATTGCTGAGTTAAGCACTTATTTTCATAGGTGAGTGAATGGGTGTCAGGTCACCACTTTTGAAGGGCTGGTAGATATTTTGGTAAGGGAACAAGCCCTTAACACTTTACCTGAGGACATGAGAATCTGGTTGGCATACCTAGAATGTAACTCTGCATATGAGTTGGGGAAAAAGGCGATCTCTACTTAGCAATTACTGCACAGGAAAGGGATACCCAGTGCTGCACATGGATATAAGGGACCCCATGGTAGGCAGCCTAAACCATCTAAACACAGTCAACCAGTTTCAGGGGAAGCCACTAGTTCAGGTACATGGCCAGGATCAAGGGTTAAATGTTTTAAATGTAACCAGTGGGGTCATGTATCCTATGGATGTCCACAGAGTCAAGGTGGGGAACAAAATGTAGAGTAGCCAACAAGTGGTAAATAATAGTATGCCAGTGGTAAGTTATCTGGAAACCACAGGGTACCAAACTATCACCAGAAGTTATATCCTATCTGTAGATCAATGTGTGGGTTTGTATTTTTAAGAAGTTATCCAAGGGCTTGCACAAATGTATAAATACTGAGCGCATTTGAGCCTGACTGCCATTTTGTAGTAAGCTGTTGAGATGTAAGCATGTATGTATATAAAGTTTGTCCGTTAACAAGTTTGTTTATATTTTATGATGCTGCTAGCCATCCTGATGTGTTTCTGTGTGTTAAAGCATCTAAACAAATGTATAAATAATGGACTATCATTTTGTAGTAAGCTGTTGAGATGTAAACATGTATGTATATAAAGTCTGTCCGTTAACAAGTTTGTTTATATTTTATGATGCTGCTAGCCATCCTGATGTGTTTCTGTGTATTAAAGCATCTAAACAAAATATCCCTTCTGCTTGTCATCTATGCTAGAAAGGGACAAGCGGCATGGTGTCAGAAGTGAGATGTCTTGTTGTTTGTCTTTCGGCTTTTTCCCAGTAAGGGGTCACCACAGCGGAATGCCAGTCCACTAATGATTGGCAGTAGATTTTTTACGAAATGCTGAGGTGCCTGCTCGTTGACCAACCTTCAACAAAGGCATGCCCATTTACGCACGCATGTCTTTCGAATGCTACCCAACTGCGGGGAGGACATGCAGACTCCACACAGAAGGCACTCCCAAACTAAGCCAAGTGAGATGTCTAAAGGGACATAATGTTAGAAGAAGACTAGCCAAAACAATTTGTTGCCAGAAAGAGTTCTGGTTTATTCCATTTAAGTCTGAGAGGCACCCGGTCAGCATTGGAGGAATGTAGAAGAGTTGATCATCCATCCCTACTGCATGTATAATTCTCAAAACAGGTCAGAAACAAATTTCAGATATTACAACTTGCTCAAAACTATTTCTTATTTGCAAAATATTAAATGACCTATACAGAACTCTCTAAATCATATTTGAATAAACCAATATGTCCGATATTGATAAAAATATTCAAACTACTACAGAAAATTTTGAAATAAAGTCAGAATTGCATAAAAAGAATAAAATAAGAGGAAATGGCTGCATTTTCTCTAGGCACATATTTTTCTTATTATTTAAAGATATTTGAGCTATCAGAAGTGTATAAAGTGTTCACATGTTTGTGTAGTATTCCAGTAAAGTTATTTCACAAAATACAGCTATTACAGAGCATATTTGGCAAAGTATGGTATTTCAAAGGGTTTATTGTGCATTTGAATGTTATTACAAGCTCACTGAACAGTTTGTTCATACGTAAATATGAAGGCCATATTTTCAGTGTGTTTGTGCATACGTTGTGGACATGGCAGGTGAATTTCGAAAACCCAGTGCACTTGTCATTGACAATAATATTATAGACAACTGGAACGTGTTTGAAGAAAAATATGACATTTGTATACAGGCTGCATTTTCTGATAAAGACAACCATACAAAGGTTTTTATTCTGCTTAATTTAGCTGGGTCAGAAGCCTTTGAAAGGAGTTCATTTGTGTATGCACCAGCTATCTATGCAGGAGAGGGAGAAATGTGTCATAATGTTGTACAGGATGAGTCAAGGCAGGACCATAAGTGCATGAAACATAAATTCAGAGAAATATGTAACCCCCAGACAAATGTTACAATGGAAAGGTACTTATTTTATACAAGAGATCAAAAGCCTAGTGAAACTTTTGCAGTATATGGAACTGACTTAGGAAACAAGGCTAAAATGTGCAGGTTTGGTGATTTAAGGGATGAGTTGATAAATGACAGACTAGTATGTGGTATTAAAGATGATAGCTGTTTGAAAGATTTTTCTTTTGTGACAGTGATTTAATTTTGAATAAGGCAATTAAGATTTGTCAGATATATTGAGCTCACAGAAAAGCACACAAATATGCTAACACATGAGAATAGCTCTAGGAGCTCATGTTGATAGTATGCAGCACATGGTTAAAAGGAACAAGCCCGAGCACATGGCAACAACTGTAGCCCCTGAGGCACTCACTGGTAAACCCCAGTGCTTTCCAGCACATTCCAGAGTTTGCACAGCCTCAGTGAAGCATAAGAGTGTGTCAGCAAACAGACAGAAGGGTGAGGGTGCGTGCTTACCCAGTTTCATTGCCAAATGTCGTAATTGTGGTGGAAATCATGAATCTAAAAGGGAGAAATGTTTAGTTTTTGGTCAGCAATGTCACAAATGCAATCAATGGAATGATTTCAAAAGATTTTGTAAACCAAAAGGCCCACTTTCTTTTATTAAAAGGAAGCATTTTAAGAAACAAGTTGATCAGTTACAGAGCTGCAACCCTACTCTTTATGGTGATGGTGTGTCAGTGCTTTATGAAACAGTCAATGCAGTAGATTTAAGGGCAAAAAAATGAAGTATTTTGCATTATTCAGACAAATGTCAAACCCATAGAGCTCAAAGTTGACACAGGTTCCAAGTGCAATGTTATGTCAGCAGAAATATTTGGTAGAGTGTGTCACGGTGAAAGGCTTGATTCGGTAAAGTGTGTAAAGCTTGTTGCTTATGGTGGTGAAGAAATTCAGACTGAAGGTTTAGTAGTGCTGTCATGTGGGTCTATATTACAAGACTGGAACTTTAGGTAGTCGAATAGCTAAAGCTCAATCCATAAATAGCGAAAGCTGAAAACCATGAATGGCAACGTCCGCAAATTTTTTTTCAGGGAAAAAATTTGCTTGGCCGTTATGTGGAATTTGCCCTTTTCTCCAATGTAGAGTGATCTCAGAGTTGGTATATTTAGTTGGGGGGAGGGCACAGCCCCCCACATCAGTGGGTGTTGGGGGCTAATACTCCCATTTCATTTGGGTTTAAAAGTTAGTTTTTTTTTATACTGCCAAGCAAATTCTTTACTTGTGTGAAAGTGTCCGTTCGTGGTTTTTAGGTTTCGATATTTACAGATCGAGCTTTTGGTATTTGACTACCTAAAGTTTCTGTCATAATATAGACCCCTTTCATGTTACCCTGCTGGGAGAAGCTATGACTTGTTATTTTATGTGGTCAAGAAGCACGTCAAGTCATTATTAAGGCTCAGGGACAGTTTGAAAATGGGACTGCTTTCATTTAATAAGGAAGTCCATCAAGTTACTTTGAAAAACCACACTCTAATTTTTCTCAGTACATTTTTTCTACCTATGCTGATCTTTTTGAAGAGAAACTAGGGAAGCTTTCAGTTGTGTACTCCATGAAGTTAGATCCAGCTGTCAGTCCAGTTATCAGGCCAACTCGAAAAGTTCCAATAGCTAAGCAGGACAGAGTTAAAGCCAAACTAGATAAAATAGTGTGACAAGGTGTGATTCGTCCAGTTGCAAAACAAAAATGAACGAGTATCTTCCATGGTGGTAGCTCATAAGAAAAGTTCAGATGACATCAGAATATGTATTGATCCACAAGATTTCAACAAAGCACTGAAAAGACCTCATTATCCAATGCACACAGTCGAAGAAGTCACAGCTGTGATAGGAAATGCCACTGTTTTTTCTGTCTTAGATGCAAAAAGTTAATTTTGGCAAATTCAGTTTGACAAGAAATCCATATTGCTCACTACTTTCAGTACTATGTTTGGCAGGTACAGATGTTGAGAATGCCATTTGGAATAAACTCTGCAAGGGAAATCTTTCAGCATACAATGCAGCAATTTTTTTCTGTGTACCCTTGTGCTATTATAGTAGAGAACATACTAGTAGGAGGTAATGGTGAAGCTGTGCATGGCAGAAACCTCAGAAAAGTTCTGAAAAGAGCACATCGAGTGAATCTTGAGCTCAATCCACAGAAATGCAAATTCAAGCTACAAGAGGTTACTTATGTTAGTCATTTATTTACTAGTTCAGTCCTACACCAGACTCTTCAAAGCAAACAGCCATTCTCAAGATGCCAGCTCCAGACAATGTGCAAGCCCTGCAATGTTTTCGTGGTATGGTTAACTATCTAGGCAAGTTCATTCCATTCTTAAGACACATTTCAGCACCTTTTCAGAGAGTTGACATGTAAAGATGTATCCTGGTCTTGGTTAGAGCAACACCAAAGAGCATTTGATGCTCTAAAACAGAGAATTGCTAGTCAACCAACTCTCAGCTACTATGATGTTCACAAGCCAGTTACTCTTTCATGTAATGCTTTGAGATTCGGTCTTGGTACAGTCATTCTACAAGAGGGTCAGCCTGTTTCCAGTGCATCAAGAACTCTTAGCCAAACTGAAATGCAATATGCTCAGACAGATAAAGAGGTTTTGGCAATTGTGTTTGCATGTTTGAAGATCCACGATTATGTTTATGGTAGACCTGTCCAGATTGAAACAGATCACCAACCTCTAGTCACTATCTTAAGAAAGTCTGTGCATTCAGCTGCAGCCAAATTGTAATGCATGATGTTGAGATTGCAAAAATACAATTTTACACTTGTCCTAAAGAAAGGCAGACTTCTTTATCTTGCTGATACATTATCCAGATCACTCAAAAACACCACAGAACAGCATGAGAATGAGAACCTTGATTTTGAAGTCATGGCATGGAAGTGAGAAATTTTTCTTCCATACATCTTGATGAGCTGAGAGATCACACAGCCATGGATCCAGTTTTACAAAGGCTCAACTACTCTAATCTAGTTTACCTAAAGAAGTGCAACCTTATTTTACATACGGAGATGAGATTTTGTCTGAAAAAGGTATCATTATGAAAGGTCCAAAAGTACTTGTTCCAAAGTCCTTGCAATAAGAGTTCATTGCTGTGTTGCATTGTGGTCACCCAGGAACCAACTCTACTAAAAGAAGGGTGAGTGGTCTTGTTTTTCGGCTTTCTATGTCACAAGACATTGAGACAGTACTTTCATTTTGTTTCTTGTGTAATAGTACAAAGCCACATCAACAGAATGAACTACTTCAGCTCACCCAGATTCCTGAACTACCATGTTCAACAGTAGCCACTGACATTTTCGAGTGGAATGATCAACATTATTTGGTGTTAGTAGACTCTTGCTACAATTGGTTCAGGATTGACCTACTTCCTAATCTAGCATCCTGTACTGTCATTACTAAGATGAAGCATCATTTTGTTGGTAGTCCGCACAAAGTTATTTCTGATGATGGCACACAGTTTACAAGCCAACAGTTCAAAAGATTTGCAGAAGAATTGGACTTTACTCATGTCATGAGTAGCTCTGAGTATCCGCAGTCAAATGTTTGGCAGAACTTGCATCTCAAAGTGCAAAACAATTACTAGAGAAGTCAAAATGAGACAATAGTGATGGTTTCCTGAATCTCTTGAATCTCAGAAACATTTCTCATGATAAACATTTTGGTTCACTTGCTCAGAGACTTCTGTCGAGACAAACCAGAACCACACTGCCAATCAGTAGTCAATTGTTGGTTCCATGTAAAAAGAATAACAGGTTAGTGAAAACCAATCTGTTGAACAAGCGTTTAACCCAGAAGTCCTACTACGATAAGACCAACAAACCGCTCAGTCCATTATGAGAAGGATAAGTGGTAAGGATGCAAACGTCCACATGTTATGATCAGATTGGTGTTGTGAAGAATATTTGCCCAGATCCGAGATCCTACATTGTGGAATCACAAAGATAGGTTCATAGGTTCATAGGTTCATACTAGGCTATCTGCCCTAGGGCATTTATAAGCCTAGCCAGAGTGTGTTTGGCTTTCGCCACCCATTTTAAATTAATTTTGCTATGCCCTTTTTCGAGGTTAGTATACTGTGCCTCTGTCTAACAGTGACACAGAAGTGATACCCGGGGTAAACCTATGATCCCCCATCCACTCATCAAGATTCCTCTTGAAGAGAGTCAATGAGAGACTCTACCTAACCTGGACTGGGATTTTATTCCAGAGTGAAGAGAGCCTCTGGGTTATGAATCTGTCCCTCCAGCATGTCCTATTTATTTCAGTGCTGAGGTTCAAGTCTCTCGAGCGCATAGCTCGATGGGATTTGGATTTTCTGAGGTGCAGCATGTCCATTAATTCTGGTTTGGACATGGCTTTATACATCAGGCGCAGATCGCCTCTGAGCAGGTGGTATGCCACTGAGTGGAGGTGGAGTTTCTTTAACCGGGCAGCATATGGCATCTGTTTGAGCCCTTTGATCCTCGTGGTGAGGTACTTTTAGGGTCTTTCCAGTTGCTGCAGGTGTCTGGTAAGGTACATCCCAAAAGGGGCATTGTACTCAATTATGGGCCTGATGAGGGATGAGTAAAGAGGCACGATGACCTCCCCTGATTTAGATGTGAATCCCTTCATGATTAGGTGGGCTATATAAAATGTTTTTCTAACCACTTTGGCCACGTGGTTGTCAAATGAGAGATTGCTATCAACTTGGGTCCCCAGGTCCCTAATTACTTCTTCTGTACTTAATAGATTACCACCTATGTGGTAATTTGTCAGAGTTGAAGCAGAATTGGAAACATTTGAGACTGGTGTCTGAGACTATGCCTCAGCACATAGCCTGTGAGAAAGACTCTTTATCTCAGAGTGAGTTGTCCTGTGTCCCAATTCCAGAGGAAGTTCCAGAGAATATTCCTAATCCTGTGATGAATCCAGAAGTTCGTGATATGAGCTGTTCAATGAAGACTGTCCCTGTTACTAAATTCAGTCCAGATTGTTATGTTATGAGATCTGGTCATATCACCAGACCATGTAACAGATACACAGCAACTTGGACATGAACATTGTGTTTGTTTCTAATGTCTATAATAGTGCATGTCTAACTCTAATGTTGTTTTTACTTAAGGGCAATCTTTTTAAGAGGGAGGATGTAGATCAAAGTGTGTGTACATATCTTTAAGAAGCTATCCAAGGGCTTGCACAAGGGTATAAATATTGAGCACGTGCGAGCCTGACTGCCATTTTGTAGCAAGCTGCTGAGATGTAAGCATGTATGTCTATAAGGTCTGTCTGTTAATCAGTTTATTTATATTTGATGATGCTGCTCTCCATCCTGGTGTGTTACTATGTATTAAAGCATCTAAATGAAACACCCCGCCTGCTTGTTGTATATGTTATAGAGGGACAAGTGAACACTATCTTAGTGGATGTAAAACAGGCAACTGCTATGAGAGACACAGCCTCTGACATAACCATTGTGAAGTCTGTAGTAGTTAAGGAGGAGCAGTACTTGCTTGGGCTTTCCACTCCAGTCAGAGCTTTTGGAGGAACCACATTCCAAATGCCTTTGGCCAGGGTTTACCTTAACTGGGAGGGTGGAAAAGGAAGCAAACAAGTAGGTGTGTTTGAGGTTATCCCTGCAGATGTCTTGATAGGAAATTATTTTGATAATAAGTACCTTGTGTGGATGCAGTTACAAGCAGTCAGGCTTGGAGTGGGGCTGGTAGCCTGGGGGTGACCCAGACAGACCCCACACCTGAAGCTAGGACTGGGAGGTGGGTATTTCAGAGAGGGAGCTACTCTGTAACAGTGAGCCTGAAGATGAGCCACAGCTGCAGGTAGGTACTGATTTTCCCTTGGACAGAGTGGCAAAGGCAGAGATAAGTGATAGCACCCAGGCTGACAGTGAGGCACCACTGTCAGAGGATACCAGACTTCCTGAAGGGTTACAAAGATAGAGTTGAGTCAGGTTCAGCTCTTGGACCCTACACTAAAAGGCTTGAGGGAGGTAGCTAGGGAGGCACCTGATTCTCAAGGAAAAGGGGAGTTTGTATACTGGAACAAAGGGTTACTGTATAGACAGTAGACCTCTGAGGCAGGTGTTAGAAAGTATATAATGCATTTTATTCTATTAATCATATAGTAGAGAGGATTAATTTATGTTTGTGAAATAATGAAATCTTCTGCTCTTTCCTGCTGGGATGATTTGGCCTTGTATATGTATTACTGAGATAGCACACAGCTGTGTGAGAAAGTGTAACAGAGAACAAAGATGTGTATTAAAAAAATATACAGCATCAGCAGATTTAATGAATAGAGGAGCAGGGCTAGAGGGTGAGGTACTACAGCAGTCTGTTGTGCTCAGAGCCTATCATCTGACACTTCTAGCCATAGCCCATGACATTCCTTTTGCAGGTCATATGAGCATAAAGCATACCAAGAGACATATTATCTCCAGAACTTTTATTAATATTTGATTGCAAGGGATGTAACAGGGTACTGCAGGACCTGTGTGCAGTGCCAAAAAGTAGGCAAGACAGGAGACTAGGTCAAAGCTCCTTTGATACCTTTGCCTGTGATTGCTATTTCAGAGGGTAGCTATAGATATTGTGGGGTCTATGAGTACCCCAAGTTCCATAGGGAAGAAGTATATCCTGGTGGAAGTAGATCATGCTAATAGATATCCTGAGGTGGTGGCTTTGTCTTCCACTGAGGTAGAGAAGGTGGCAAATGCTTTGTAGAGCTTTTCAGCAGGGTAAGTTTCCAGAGAGAAATACTGACTGACAGAAGGGCAAATTTCATGTCAGACCTGGTGGCTTGTCTTGGATGTGCTGCAGGGTGAAGCACCTAAAGACCATCCCCTACCATCCCCAGACTAATGGTCTTGTGGAGAGGTTAAACTCTACACTAAAGACCATGCAATAGGCATTTGCAGACCAGCTTAAGAGAGAGTGGGAAAAATATTTGCCCCATCTGCTGTTTGCATACAGAGAAGTACCCCAGGAATCCACAGGTTTTTCATCCTTTGAGTTGCTGTATGGGCATAGGGTGAGGGGCCTTTTGATTTGATTTCTGATGAGTGGGAGGGTGAGTGTGAATCCCACAAAGAGTCTGTTGTGGCATGTGTCCTGAACCTCAGGACAAGGCTTAGGTCATGGGCTTGGCTCAGGGGAACCTGGCAGGAGCCCAACAGCAGAAAAAGGATCTAGTATGACACGGATGCTTGAGTTGTAGACTATGCTATGGGACACAGGTTATGGCTCTCATTCCTGTCAGACACAATAAGCTGTAGGCAGTTTGGGAGGGACCCTTCAAAGTGGTATGGAAGGTCAATGATGCAAACTACATGGTGGGGTTGTTAGGCAGGAGGCAGGGGCAGAAATTGTACTCTGTTAACATGATGAAACTTTACCATGATAGGGAGGCCCTGGTGCTGAGTATTTGTTGTAAGAGGCAGGAGGAGTCTGAGGGGGATGTATGGCTACAGTGAGCCAGCCAGCAAAATGCCAAGTTACTATGGTGGAGCCTAGGGTTGCAGGCATATGATATGAGAGTACAACACTGTAGTGGGGTCAGCGATGCCAGTGCAGATGTGATCTCAAGACAGAGTATGGGTTAATACATTCTGAGATAGGCTCATTCCTCTCAAGCAATGTTTCTCAAGGGTCACTTGAAAAACTAGCTTGAATCTTCAAAGGGGGCAGAGATGTGATGATGTGAGGTATTGCCAGCTATGTCAGGGAAGTAGGGCAGTGGATGTGTAACATGCCAGCACAGCTAGGTGGAATTTTGTAAAGAATTATTTGTCATTCATATATCAAACGTATTTGTACAGATGCTTGTGTTGAAAAATGTTTTGTAAAGCTGCTTGTGTTAAAAATGTACCAACAGTGTGCCCCACTGGACAGAAAAAGAAATATACATGCATTATTGTAATTGTTTAACTGTATATGTTTTAACAGAGGATACTGGAAGAGAATAGGTTAATTTCAAACTTTGAAAATAGTTTGAAATTAAATTACCTGGCTTCGGCCATAATGATTGTATCTTGCAGTTCTCAATGCAGCCAGAGACAAAATTTTTGTACTAGGAAGCTTCCTGTATTGTCTTTGGGGTGAACTAATTGCTACTCTGGAAGGGTGGAGGTTTAAAATTGTTTTATGAATTCCAGGAGCTGCAGCAGATCTCAACAAGGATCTTTGTGTTTGTATTGTTGACACATATGTGCTAAATCCTGACAGTTTCTAGCCAGGGGTGGGGGGGACATGGGAACCAAAAGTTAGATGACCACATGGATGTGTTGTCATTCTATAATCCATCAGTAAAAATCATATTTAATACTAGATGAGAATGAAGTTTCATAGCACTCTGTTTTTGCAACCTGACAAAGAAGGATCTCTCACCTCCTTCATCTTGCCTTGCTCTAGTAAGTTACCAGGAAATGATAATTATTTAGATCAATCATGAAAATATAGTGAGATTAGTTAAATAATGTTTTTCTGTAACTGTGAACCTGTGCAACTATGTTACTTTACATATTTTCTGTGACTGAAACCCCATTGTAAATAGATATTTGGTATTTTCATGTCCTTTTCTTATTTATTAATAAATATATTTAAACTTTTCATTGTGGCTGGTGTTTTAGAGAATATTTTAATCTCTGCGAGTACTTATATATATATATATATATATATATATATATATATATATATATATATATATATATATATATATATATTTGATGGTAGCTCTGTCCACTGCCTTTCTGTTGGTCAAACTACCATTTGTATCAATATTAATTTCACTCAGTAAAATTGGGTACCCTTGCAAGAGATTTAGAGTAGCTGGCTTTGGAGTGTCTGGTGGTGGTGTAACTACTTTCTAGTCTGGGCAGAATGAGGCCTAGCTAAAAAATCTGGGCCAGCCTTTCCCAGATGTGTGTGTGTGTGTGTGTGTGTGTGTGTGTGTGTGTGTGTGTGTGTGTGTGTGTGTGTGTGTGTGTGTGTGTGTGTGCAAATCAAATCTCAAAGTCTGTGCATGTCAGCTGCTTGGTACAGCGACAAGAAGCACTGGTTTCACAGAGTGGGTGCTATGGATTGGACACTCAGCTGAGGATGCATCCCTACAGCTGTGCCAGTGGAGAGTCTTGTTTGGAATCTGGAGAGAGAGAGAGAGATAGAGAGAGAGAGAGAGAGAGAGAGAGAGAGAGAGAGAGAGAGAGAGAGAGAGAGAGAGAGAGGACCCTGCCCCTGGACTGTGTTTCATGTGTGCTCGTAAGGGAAATTATGCTTGTTGCAGAGAGCTGCATGTGGAAATACTGAGTGTATCCATTTCTGTGCCAAATGAATGTCCCTCTCCAGTGCCAGTGGTGAGGATTCAGGCTCCTTGTTTACCGGCTCAGAGTGAGGACATTACAAAGGGCACCATAAGTTGTTCAAAAAGTTGCACAGACCTAGCCAAGCATTGGGCCTCATACCGACATTGACTATTGCTGCACATGGACAGGATGGTGATATTAGACATGGTGGACAGAGTAGCCTGAAGTTGCTTCTGTGATTCAAGCATAATGGAGTTCTTCAGACTAGACATAGCCTGCTGTGATAGATCCTTCTGGAACCTAGTCATATGAGCAGTGTAGTTGACAACTGTGATAGCAAAAGTGCTGGTTGCATGCACTCACTTCCATAAGCTAAGACTCCTTGTTAGGTGAATGAATAGAAGAAGAGTCTTCTGACAACTTATTTTTGGTGGCTGTCGCAATCATGATGTAGTCCACTGCAAGGGGTTTGCCCCCAAAGTTTTGTCTTTAAGACGTCTATATATCATGTTGAGCTTTCTGGGGACTGAGTCACGTGTCAATTTCTTTCTATGCTTTATTCATTGCCAACTTCACCACTTTGTTGGCTGGTGGGACCACCCAGGAAGCAGAAGGGGTCATCTAGTATACCTCAAATGGTATTGCTTCATCCTGAGATGGAGGTTCATTTAGCCAAGATCCCCTCTGCCTCATGAGCTCCAGGATCTCACTGAAGGGCAAGTCCTTGGGAAGGATTTTATTTAGTTTTAGTGCTGTGTGTCTTGCTGTTTTCTGCCTATTTTGGATCTATGTCTACATTTGCCTATAGCCGATATCTATCTGTATTTCATTTTAGATTGGAGTTATTCATTTAAGGTTTGGTTACTTCCATTTTTTATCTTTACTCATATCGAATTTTGTTTTGTTTTAGTTTTTTTGTTCTTTTTGGAGTTTTAAAAGGTCTTAACTAGGGTCAGTTAGAAAATAATTATTTTGCAGACAGTGAAAAAAATCAAGCTAATTAGTGGGAAGAGCTGAAATATAACATTCCTCATTTAACTACAAGTATTTAATGACATCTTTATTTAGCTGTAGTGCTGTGTGACTTGCTGTTCATTGCTTGACTATTGTTTATATCTGTCTGCATTTGATTTTCCCAGCCATCTGCTCTACTCATGTTGTGCTTTTAAACTTGTTGGCTTTTGAGTTGTCTTCCCCCAACTATAAATCTGACTTTGGACACTCCTCCCAGTCTCATCTCACCCGCTCATTCTACTGAGCACTGAGATATCAAGTTCCCTCCTTAGTTCCTTAAACTTGAATCATGTTCTGTTTCCTACCTTTCCACTTACTAAAAAATAAACTTAATTCACCTGCTTTTACTGTACTTCTGCTTATTCCTACTTCAGCTTTTTTTCCACATGTTCTTAAAGTGTTCAGTTGCATTTAATCTGCTGCATTTAATACTAGGGTTGCCACTTTTTCAAATGCCCAAAGTGGGACATGTTTTGTAGAAACGTGAGATTTTGCAGGACAAAACATACTCTTAGCCAGTGCAAAGTACAGAACTTCATTTTTTTATCCAAATAAAAGCTCAGTCTTGTAGCAATTGAGTTGTGTATGCTATTTCATATAATATGTAGATGTTTCAGATACAAAATAACTGTTTTATGCAACTATTAAAAAAAACGTAGGAATATTTTTTGTACTAAAATCTCAGGACATTTGCCTTTTTTATTTTTTTCCATGGGACACAATTGCCTGAAGAGGGACTGTCCCTTGCAAAGAGGGGCAGGTGGTAACCCCATTTAATATTGCTTGTTAGTAGCCTGATTACATTGTAACTGTTATTCCACGTCTCTTAGTTCTGATTTAAGCATTTGGGCTCCAGACTAGTTATCCTACATTAGGAACATTTGTGGTCTATACTTTTGTGGCAGGAGAGGTAGCTTACACCCTTCAGAGTTGAGAATTGCTGATGAAGGCTTATTGTGCCTGTCATTCTAAATGTTTTTGTTCTGGTTTATGCACTTGGTCTCCAAGCCAATTATTTTACATTAGAAAGGTTTGTGGTCTACACTCTTAAGGCAGAAGAGGATAGCCTAGATCCTTCTGAGCTGGAAATTGCTGGTGTAAGTCTTATTATGCCTTTATTTGATTGGCTAAAGGTTTAGCTTGTTTAAAATTTGAATCTCTGTGCCTGAGGTATTTGGTGATGTTTGTCAACCATGCTACTTTTAAAAATTAGCCTTGCTGGTTTCTGCTAAATTCTAGAAAAATTAAGACTTACATTACAATGCCCACTGTTTTTGCACTTGTTTTTGTTACAGTAATTGTTCCTGTGTTGAACATCTGCACTTTAAGACCTTTTTTTTACAGTCTTTAGTTAGAACAGACTTGGTTCCACTTTAGTGAGAGCAGAGGGGACCCGAGTCATATTCTGGCCCAGGATTGTGTAAAGGAAAGAAAAGTGTGCTGTTTTTGATTGGGCATAAGGACTTGTGTAATCAAATCTTCACTGCTATTTACACGTTGCAGCTCCACAATGCTTGGCCCTTAGCATAAGATATCTGAGGCATTTGGTGACATTCGGTAATCACGCTACACTAGAAGAAGTGTGTTACTGGTTTCTGCTAAATTCAACAAAAACTAAGACTTACATTAGTTTGCATTGGTTTTGTTACAGCTGTATTATTTGAGTATTTTGGTGTTGAATATCTGTACTTTTTTACTAATCCTACAGTCTTTAGTTAGAACTACCTTGGTTCCACTTTAGTGAGAGTAGAGGGGACCTGAGTAATTTTTGGCCCTTGTAATCTGTGTAGACACCAATTTCTCACAGTGCAAGTTTCCCTTTAAATACCCTAACTCACTACACAAATTTTTAAGCTACTAGCGCATCTAGTTCATGCACAGCTCGGTGTTGTTCATTAAGTTGCTTATGTTATTGACTATTTGATATTTAAATTTCTCTCACTCTTCTATAGTAGATCAGTAGCCAAGGATATGCACTCTCTATCTGTCTTTTTTAATTTCTCCAAATCTTTTGGGTTTCTCATACCATGATGGGAATGGACCCCATTCCTAGGTCAAAGTATGATTAAAGTTCATGAAATTACTATTGTTTCTATCTTTGATGTCAGCCAGAAGTGCTCTTCACAGCACCTGCAATATGCCCAGTAATGACTTCTTCTGCAATTCGTACAGAGTTACATGTATTGGAAACATATCTAAATATGATTGTAGATTATTTTTTATAAGACCCATTGCTCCTCTTACTATTGGAACTGTCTGGGTATCATTCTTTCACATTGCTCTCATTTCTACCTGCAAATCCTGATATTTTATGACATTGTATCTCTCTGTATGCAGGACACTGTAGTCACTGGGTGTGGCAATTTCAATGATCGATGCTACTTTTGTCTTATTTTCTTGGACCGCTATATCCAGCTTTATAGCATCTGTCTTTTGAACTGTTGGTAATGGATGATCCGTTGTGATGTAGACTTCATCATTTTCTATGATGCTTTGTGGCTTATGTTTCCAGTGTTTTTCAACCACTTCAATACCATAATACTTGCACAATCCCCAGTGCAACAGTCTTGCCACGTTATTATGTTTTTAAGTATACAGTCCTTCTGCCATTAGTATATTATAACCACCAATGAAGTGTGCAACTGTTTCCAGTTCTGTTTTATAAAACCTACATTTGTCTGTTTCTCCAACTTGCTCAATGGACTTTGTAAATCATCGTGTATGTAGCCCACTATCATGTGCCGCCAATATTAACCTTTCTTCTCTTGGTTTGAATTTTACTCTCCTTAACCATTCCTGCATTCATTCCTGATCAACATGAGGTTCTTACAGAAGTTTTCTATACTTGCAACTATATTTATACATTTTCCATATTTCTTGCCTTCTCATCTGGTCCTTCACCTTATATTCTTTATTTTGTTTTTTTGGCGCGTTCAGTTGCTGCCCAATTTTTATCTACTTGTGATTTGATTTCCATTCCTACTTGGCACCAATATACTTCTATTAGACTAAGTAGGGAAATCATCTTAGATTTTTTCTTCTCATGTTTCAAAACATTCACTACATTTGGGTCTTGTGAGGTCAGCAGATATATGTGAAGTCCCATGATTGCAGATCTATACATGTAATCAATTTCAAGGAGGCCCATCCCTCATTCAGAATGGGAAATATATAGTTTTGGTATGCACTGATTTCTGTAAAGCATTTGGTGAGTATGAAGCATCCTTGTGGTTTTCCTGTCTAATCTATCCAACACATTTTGGGGCCAGTCAATCACTCCAAAACTGTTTGTTATAATGCTTTTCATGTTAAGGCCACCCATACTGCACAAACCCAGTAGAGTTGCTATTAGTCTATTTAGTTTGGAAGTCCACCAGAACAAGCACAAGAGCCTCAGTCTAGTTGGCAGTCTAACTTCATTGTAAAAACAACCTCACTGACCTCAAGCTCAAGCACCCATACATCTTGTACCATCTCCATCACCCCTCTCCATCCATTTCATGTCCTACTACCAATTCTCAACCTATCTCAACCCTCCTTCACCTATCTCTCATCCCTCATACCCTTCTCAATGTTCTAGAGTGGGAATCTTATACCCTTTTTAATGATCTCATACCCTTTCTTCTAAACTTTATTAATTGGGAACCTTAACACCCTTTCCAACAATCCTGGAACAGTTGTTCCATTCTCCTAAAAACTGTTGTTTGGATTCTCCTCATATTTATTCCACTAAAAAACATCTTTGTTCCAATAAAAATCTCCTCAAGGGATAATGCTGTAAAAAATATAATTAATCAATATGAGCTAAAAATAAAAAAGCAAGCTAAAAAAAAAGCAAAAGTAAAAAGCTTTTCCAAAGCTAAAACTACTAATCTAGCTTACCTAAAGACTCACCTAAAACCACCAGTGAGCAATGCAGCTATCCTGCACCCAGTGAGCTATTTGATAACTGCCAGATTGATAGCTGCAGCCAAAGTAGGATTGACATCCAGAATGTTAAAGCATAAGAATCAGTGTAAATGCCACAACAAAAGAATAAGACAAACTTAAAGAACAATAAAAAACAAACGAATAATAAAATCAAATGAACAAAAACAAACAAAAAAAAAAACGATAAATGAAAACCCCAAATTAAGTAACATAATTAAGGCAATTAACAATTAAAAGTAAAAGATTAAAAAAAAAAAAAAAAAAATTAAAAAAAAAAAAAAAAAAAAAAAAGCAGCTCAGTCCATAACATAAGCTCAAATATGCAGCAGTGTGCAGAGAACTTATTAAATGAGCACGTGCACTCTGAACTGAAGGTTACTGCCAACCTTTGTTACTGCCAACCTTTTGTCTGCCTCATTTTTCACAACTACACAATTTCACCAACCAAACAAATATACACAATACCACAAAATACACACCCCCACAGTAAAACAGATCAAAGATCATCAATCATCATTAACACACAACAAACAAAAAGATGAAAACACTGATGGTCCTCGATACAGCACTAACAGCATGAAACATGACTTCTCTGGTCCACTTCAAACACACTAAAAAACTTTTTTCAAAGCAAGGTTTTGAGCACAAAGAAGATCCTGCAATCCAAATCAAAGGGGGTCAACAGGGGTAAGGGGGGCCCCATAAGTCTGATCAGCCTCATATGTAAGGCCATAGAAAGAATCATCATGGACATAAGTGAAGACATAGGTAATCTGCAAATACTGGACCTATCACAGTTCAGCTTTGTTAAAGGAAGGTCATGTCTATTAAATTTGGTGGACTTCTTTGAGTGGACTTCTTGGTGATGGATGAGGGTAAGCATACAGCTTAGCTTACCCAATAACAGCTTTAAAATTTTTTAAAATATTTTAATACAAAATATAATTAGGTATAATTAGGTATAAACCCTGATACTACTGCTTGATAGCACTCATGACTAGAGGAGGAGAACCCACCACCACCCAGACAGACAGTAGTGGAGAGTCCACCAAGAGACTTGGTACAGGGCAGACTTCTGGCATTTTCTTCTGAAGTTCTGGCAACTGAAGAACACTGATGGCTTACTAGAGATAGAGATTAGAAAACTGGGGGGTCATCAACAATCATCAACAATCACTAGCTTGCATTTCAAAAAATTATCTTTATCTAAAAAAAAAAAAAAAAAAGCCACAGTCTTAAACTCAGTGCTAAGGAATGCATAATTGTACCCTTTGGGAATTCGACTATCCTGGCTAATTACCATATTGATAATACACACCTAGGAGTTGACCCAGTGGTCATGGATCTGGGTAAACACATAGACAGTAGCCTTACCTTTGACCAACACATGGTCACAGTGGTGAGGAAATCCTTTTATGTTGTGCAGCATATAAGTAACAGCATGGCATCTAGGTCCAAAGAGGTCATTATACCACTGTACTCTGCTCTTATCAGTCTAATCATAGAGTAGAATGCTCCCTTCGGTCTGTACCTGACCAGGCATATGCAGCAACTAGATCAACCTCAGAGGCTCCTTACAAAAATAATACATTGTGTTACAAGTCCCCCCCTCCCCTTACACAGAGTGCCTTAAAGCCCTTTCCCTCTACTCAGTCTGATATAGATTGCTGATGGGTGATCTATGTCTGGTTTAAAAAGCATCAGCAAACCCCACAATTATGACTCTCCCACATATTCGTAAGTAAAACAGTACCAGAAATACATGGTCTAGGGACCAGTATTTTGTCTGTGACTTAAATAGAACATGCCAAAGAGACAGCTATGTGTCCCAGAAACTACCCCTCCTGTGAAACAGGCTTCCCATCCATGTGAAATTGAACTGATCTGTTACCCATTTTAAGCACAATCTAGACCAGTGGATGTGGAATAGGAAATTTAGACTGGGCCTGGCAAGCATGTACCATTTGGATAGAGACACCTTATAAATACCTGACCCACAGTGTCCTATTCTGATAGAAGATGTCATTATTCTTTTGAGAAAATTTGGATAGGCTTAGAAAGATGCACTGGGGTCATTAGCCAAGTAACAATCTATGAATATATGATTGGATTGAGGGGAGCCCTCTCTACCAAATGAATTAGTATCAAATGTGACAGACTCATCCACTGAGTCAGTGTGCTTCCTCTTGTATGCTCTCTTCTTAATTTCTCCAAGCCTTTTGGGTTTCTAATACTATGATGGGAATGGACCCCATTCCTAAGTCAGAGTATGATTAAAGTTTATGAAATTAGTATTGTTTCACTCTTTGGTGTCAGCCAGTAGTGCTCTTTGCAGCACCCGCAATGTGCCCAGTAATGATTCATATGGGGTTACATGGATTGATAACATATCTAAATACGATTGTAAATTCTTTTTTATAAGACCCATTGCTCCTACTACTATTAGAACTGTCTGGGTATCTTTCTTCTCTTGTTTCTGCCTGCAGATCCTGGTATTTTATGACTTTGTGTCTCTCTTTACACAAGACACTGTAGTCACTGGATATGGCGATTTCGATGATCAATGCTGGTTTTGTCTTCTTTTCTTGGACCACAATATCCGGTTTTCTACCATCTTATCTTTTGAACTTTGGTAATGGGTGATCCCATGTGATATAAATCTCATAATTTTCTATGATTCTTTGTGGCTCATGTTTCCAGTGTTTTTCAACCACTTTGATACCATAATGTTTGCACAATCCCCAGTGCAACAATCTCACCACATTATTATCCCTTTCAGTATACAGTCCTTCTGCCATTAGTGTGTCACAACCAGCAACGAGGCATGTGACAATTTCCAACTGGGTAGCAAAAAACCTACATTTATCTGTTTCTCCCACATGTTTAATGGACTTTGTAAACCAGCATGTATGTAGCCCACTATCTTGGGCTGCCAATATTAATCTTTCATTTCTTGGCTTGAACTCACCTCTCCTCAACCATTCCTGCATTCGTTCTTGATCAACATGAGGCTCTTCCAGAAGTTTTCTATACTTGCAAATATATTCATGTTTTTTCCACATTTCTTGCCTTCTCATTGGGTCTTTCACCTTATATTCTTTTTTTGTTTTTTTTGGCACATTCAGTTGTTGGCACATTCAGTTGCTGCCTGATTTTTATCCACTTCTGATTTGATTTCTATTCCTGCTTGATGTCGATATGCTTCTGCTAGATTACACAGAGACATCATCTTAGATTTATTCTCCTCAGGTTTCAAAGCTTTCACTACATTTAGATCTTGTGAGGTCAGTAGATATGTTTGGAGTCCTACAATTGCAGATCTATACATGTAATCAATTTCAAGGAGGCCCATCCCTCCTTTGGAACGAGAATACATAATCTTGGTATAAACTGTTTTTTATAAAGCATTTGGTGAGCATGAAGCATCCTTCTTGTTTTAATATCTAATCTATCCAGCACTTTTTAGGGTCATTCAATCACTCCAAAACTGTAAGTTAGGAAAGGAAGAGCAAACTTGATTTATAGCTTGGATCTTGTTCCTAGATGTCAATGCTGTTCTCAGAATTAATTTAAGTCTTCTAAAGTATTCCTTACTGAGTTTAATTCGCATTTGTTCATGTTTTATTGCTGATCCTTCATCACTTTCTAATGATTTATACACTCCCTCTTGCTCATGTTCTTTATTATCACATTCTTGTCCCAAACTGATGTTTTCCTGATGCTGCAGTTTTCCTTTTTTAAAGGTTGCTTTTGCACATTTATCAAGACCAAATGACATTCCAATATCATCTGAAAAAGTTTTGACAACCTGCAGCTGTGCTTTCAGTTCCTCATCTGATGAGCTATACAGTTTTAAATCATTTACAAAGAGAAGATGAGAAGTTATTAGACTTTGTTGTTTTCTAGGAGCCAAATTGTAGCGATGGCCTAAGCTGTTAAATAAATAGCTTAATGGATTAATGGCAAGGCAGAATAGCAACAGTGACAGAGAGTCACCCTGGAATATCCCCCTTTGAATTTTTATCCCTGGGATAATAATCTGTCCTTTATCATGGCTTAATTACAAAGTGGTCTGCTCATTGTTTCATGGTTACTGTAATGTAGACAATCAATGTAGGGTGTATCTTATACATTTTTAAGCACTCTTTTATCCATGAATGTGGGATACTATCAAATGCTTTTTTATAGTCAATCCATGCCATAATTAGATTCTTCCCCTTTTTACAGTTCTCCACTATAACTTTATTTAACAACAAATGATCTTTTGTTCCATATGACTTTCTTTTATTGCCGTTTTGTTCTACCGCCATAATTGAGTTTTCTTTTAAATGACTATTAACTCTTTTGGCATCAATTCCCATGTATAGTTTATACGTCGTTGGAAGACAAGTTATTGGTCTATAATTTTTAGAGTAGCTTGTAGGTTCACACTTAAGTAAGAGCATTGCTTTTCTTGTTGTTAACCAATGCAGTGTTTGTTTGGGGTGCACATATAAATAGTTCTTACTCATGGCTAAATCCTCGTGCAAAGATGTTAATACGTTCATCCAAAAGTTAGGTACTGCATCTGGGCCTGGGGTTTTCCAATTAGAGACTTTTCTTAACTTTGTTTTAATCTCTCTGGCTGTTACTTCATCCTGTTTTACATCCTGTACCTTTAACCTTCTTAGTCTTTCTTTTACTTCTTCTATCCATTTAGCATCTTTCTTATGTTCCACAGGATCTTCATAGATACATCTCCAAAATGTATATATTTCTTCATTTTTTGGCAGTCTTTCATAGGTTCATAGATTAGTACTAGGCTAACTGCCTTTGCAAGCCATTTTAAGTTTAGCCAATTATCCCTTGTGAGACTCAAACCCTGCACCTTGTGTTTGTAAGGCAAACGCCTTAACCATTAGGCCACCCTCCCAACCCAATTTCAATTCATTTTACTTTATTTCCCAATTTTCTATAACATTTTTTGGATCATCAATAAATTGCTTATTTTGTACTTTTTCTTTATATTTATCTTCGTATCTTCTAAGTCTTTCTGACTGTGCTGAAATTTTTAGTTTGTTATTTGTGACAGTACATGATAGATCCTGGTCTGTTCTAATAGTGCGCATTGCTTTTATCACAACTATCTTTCTTGGTATTTTTGTTGATCTGTTCCCTCTTCTATAATCTTCTAACTAAGCTTAGGCGCTCAAACTGCAAAACAAAAAATCCCAAAAATACTGCTAAACCTGTGCTGTATGCAAAGAAAGCAATGGAAGCTGATAAGCTGAAAAAAAGAGAATTTATTTGCATAAAATAAAATAAGTTATTTCACCTACTAAAAGCGAGAGGCTTCATCAGAATACTCTCTAATACATTTTTTACCTATATAGTATAAATTTTTTGCCAAAACTTTATATCATTTAATCCTGGGGGGTAGTCTTGCAATTCTGTTTACTTTTAACTAAAGATAATTTATTTATATTTTAACCCTTTACATTTTTTTACTTTATTTTAAAAAATAAAAAAAAAAAAAAAATCTCTGTTTGTGTGTTTTATTACATGCTTTGCTATGCTTTGCTTTTTTCATCTTTCTTCTTTATTCTTTATGTATGTGCATAAATTTTCTTCTGATTTTCTGCTCTTTTTTTCCAATGTAATGACGCATATATTACATTTTTGCATTATAAACAAGGAATTTTGTGTTACAGTACCCTTTTTTTTGAAAAACTTTTTTCTATTATAATTCGACTAGTGTTATGTTTGTGTCTTCTGACACATAAACCACACTCACTACAACTTCCACATCTCCTGGCTTATATATTGTTTATCCCATCTGTAGTTTTTGCTCAGCATTTTTTTTCCAATAAACAAGTTCATTACTTTTTTTTTCATTTTGTACTGTAAAAAGTTTACTGTAGCAAAAGTAAATAATATAAGTATCCTCTGTATGTACTTCTTGTAATCTGGTGGCACTCTCATCTCCCCAATACTATATTTCTTTTATATGAATATATATCTCTTAGCCCTTATAACAAAAAACAATCTTTCTGAAATCTTAATTCTGTAAATTCTAGAATCTTTTTATAAATATTTTTTTGAATTTTTTTTTATTTCTAGATAGACCATACATTACCTGCTTTTATTTGAAGTGAATTCAAAATTTGGAACCTCTTATTTGTTACTATTAGAAATGAATTTATCAACCTACTGTTCTGATTAATATAATATATTAAATATCAATATAGGCCGGAATCTATAAATATATATAATATTTAATGACTTTTGAATATTGACTTATATTTTATAGACTTCATATATTGACTATAAATATATTTATCTTCCCAATCCCCATCGCCACCATATCCATACATGGGCCCCTAAATTTGCCAAAATATCTTTAAATCATAATATATAATATTGATCTCCAATATATATAATTTGTAAATGCACTAGATGGATTTTATCTCTCTTATTAAATTACTTTATGTCTATATATGTTAAATAAAATATAACCTATATCTTTAGGTATAATTATGAATAGATCTATTACATCAATAGATGCAAGAAATATTCCATCAGTAGAATAAAGATAGAACTATAAAAAATTCTCTTTTAATGTTCCTCATCATCCTTACACATGAATAATTCTATTTTTTCAAATTCCCATACGCTTCAGTCATCATTAATTATTTTTTATCTGAAAATTTACGCCCCATTCTAAACATATTTTCGGTAATGCTTTAGTTTTTTATCCAGTATCTGGTTCCTTTGGGAAAGGCTCAGATTTTGCCAAGGTATATATTTCTATATATATTCTATATATATATCTTAATTTCTCTTCTAATGTATCAATAGAAATTCTTCTATGTTGTAAATGTTTTTTCATATGCTTAGTTATATTTAGTTTAATGTATCACAATGTGGAAATAAGTGTAACTTGTACCAATTTTTCAATTTCCTGTAATATTCCCATTATTATATCATCTCTATCTTCATAATTCTAAGATTGTTCACAAATTATTTTTCACAAATTCAAATCATTTTTCATTTTAATTTCTTTTTTCGGATAAATTTTTCTAAATTTTTATATATTTTTCATATATCATATATCATGTGTCATTCATTTCTATATATATATATATCATATTCATCTCTATTTCATTTTAAGTATTTACAATTTGATATCTATGCTGTGTGTGTCCTTATAGCTCTCATTAATAGACTTTACTGGTTTTGTATATTTTTAACTTTTTAAATAGTATCCACTATTAAATTCACAGGAGTTGGGATAAATTTCATACCTTAGTTCAAAAATAAAAAAAAACTGGAGTTTTTCAACACAGTAAAAAAATGAAAAATTGAATTGTAGTTAGTATTATTATTAAATTTGAAAATGTATTACCAGTTTATTAATACTATATTACCA
Source organism: Protopterus annectens (assembly GCF_019279795.1). Lineage (NCBI taxonomy): Eukaryota > Metazoa > Chordata > Ceratodontiformes > Protopteridae > Protopterus > Protopterus annectens. The sequence continues at coordinate 1,678,974,617 of NC_056739.1, read as the reverse complement.
TGTATTTCCATATCCATCCTCTATCCATCTGATGATAACTGTATCCTCTTCTTCCCTGATTTGTTTTGGTCCATCTTTGTTTCCATCCTTGTTCTGTTCCTTCCTAAAATTTTTTTTTTTTTCTCATTATATTACTGTCTATCTTGTACTTTCTTCACAGTTTGCTTCAGTAATATTCCCAGTCCTCCTCTCCTATGTTCTCCTTATCCCTACTTAATTTTTTTTTTTTCTTTTTCTACTGTGGCTGTTTATTATCAGCATTTTCAAATTGCTTATGATGATACAACTTCACTATTCATGAACAGTAAATCTGATATTTCTGATGCTACGCTTTTAGTAGGTGAAAGGCTTAATCTATTTTATGCAAAAAAGTTCTATTTTTCTTCTAACAGTGACACTTCTCATTTTTTCTGCTTTATAGTTTTCTCCATTTGATATTTCAATGATGGTATTCACTTTCATTCCTTCCTTTCCCTCGCTACCCTGTGTTCCTGTGGTAGAACTTTATCAGTTATTAATGTAGCAGCACAGTAATATAGTCTGTTTACTTCTTTTATATCACATGGATCTCTGTGGACAGTTCTAATTACTGCGTTCATTTGTTTTATCAAACTTCTGACTTTTGGGGTTTTATTAACCTTCTGCAGTCTATTTCTTTCATTGATCTTGATATATCTGTCTGTGTCTATCAAATCAAGCAACTCTTCTCTTAACTCATTGTTTTCCAAACTGAGGGCACATCCCTTATTTTCTGTTTCCTGTGGGCATTCTATAGTAGATGCTATAGTACGATCTTCTTATGTGGCTAAGGGAATGATACTTCTGAGTCATCTAATGGCTGCCTCTGCTATAATGTGGACGGTTTGAGGTGAAAGGAATGAATCTGCCCAGATGGCACCTGTTGAAAAGCTGAATCCAGACAGTGAGGGCCATAGGGTGGAACTGCAGTCTGGGGATTCTGTGGATTCCCCTTTATGAGGTGAAATGATTCTCCCCGTTCTCAGAAGACTTTTAGGATCAGAAGAAATCATACCCATGGTCAGATCCAACAATTTGAATGGAGAGAGAGAGAGCAAATGATTCAGGTTGATTCCTCAGATCCATCCAAGTGTATTGTACCAAGGTGGCAATTAGAACTGAGGTATCAAAGGAACGTGTCTCTGACAACACTGAATTTGCCATCAACCCAAATCCCTGTCTCTGACACTCTGATGACAGATGTGAGTGAAGCTGTGATGGTAGAGTTGAATCCAAACCTTAAGGAGCCATAGAAACCTGGCTCAATGACTCTGGAGTCACAGGATCTGGATGGCTGTATGGATCTGAAGAGACAGGAGCCAAAGGGCAGACCAATGACGGACCCTGGATTGCAGTGAAATATATAGATCCAGTCTGCGTTGGAGCTGATGGAGTCACAATGTCCCTCATCTTGATTTGGATTTGGAGAAACATCTGCAACAGGTGATCCAAATCCATTTCAGAGGCACTGCGATAAGATCTAAATGACCTTGTCAGCCAGGCTGATACTGGTCTGGAAAAAGGGATTTTCTCTAGCTTGTGAGAGTCATGAATCATTATCAGTGGCAGCAATTCTGGATCTGGAGCTGGAGTATAGGTAAGTGTTTGAGCTAGATTATCCTTGAGCCAAGGAGTCTTAGGTGTCAAAACTGGACCAGATAATTCTGTTAGATGCTGCTTTGGTTCAGAATCCTTAGGTTTCAGAGCTTTCTCTGAGGATTTCTTTGCTTTAGCTTACACTGGATCCAGAGGAAGAAGACCTTTCAGGATAAGCTTATTCCTCCATTTGGATAACACTGTGGGGCTTTATGAAGCACATATGACACAAGATGAGTCAAGATGCACCAACCCTAAACAGATCACACAACTCGTGGAGGATCTGGGGAGAATTTTAGGCCCCCATTTGGAGTAATTTTTAAAACATCCTTTTTTTAGCCATGCTGTAAACTCACTAAAAAAAACCCCACAAGACTGCACAAGTGACTAATAGACAAAAACTCACTATCCACATCTAAATAACAGAAAGATATCTATTAAATTCTAAATATGAAATTACTAAAACTGGAAAAATGTATAATAACAATAATTAACACATACCTGTCCCTCCAACATGTTTTGTTTATGTCACAGATGAGGTTTAGATCCTTAGATCTGGTAATTCTATTGCGGTTTGTTTTGTTAATGTGCAGCAGATCCATCAAGGTTGGATTGGAGAATGCCCTGTAGGTTAGGCATATAATGTTCTTCAGGAATCTGCAGGAGAACAAATACAGGAACAGGGCTTTGAGGTGGTCCAGAAAGGACATATTATTTACACCCTGCATTCTCTTAGTGAGGAACCTCTGTGGCCACTCCAACTGTTACAAGCACCTGGCCAGGAACATGCCAAAGGGTTCATTGTACTCAATTAGCTTTAGAGAAAAAAGTTACATTTCTGATAAAAATATTAATGCAGAAGTTTTTTTTTTTTATTTTTAAATGAAGTGAACTTATCTGCCCAGTAATGGAGAAATTCTAACTGACCTTCAATCCTTGAAAGACTAGAAGAAGAGCACTTTTTGGTGGCTGGAAAACTCTAATAGGCTTGGTGTCCAAATCCACCAATTTTCTTCAGCTCAGCTTGAACTGTCAGCAGTTTTGGTGGGTAAAAGGTGACCTTAAGCTCAGGAAGCTGTCCAGCTGCTATATCCTATGCAGGATGTAACCAGTATAGCTAAGATTAGAGCAGTAGTGATCAAATGGTGAACATCCACCATTACAAATGATGCAATCACAATAAAAGAACTCCATTCATAGCAAAATAAGCTGTACACAACAGCAGCAACAACAACAACCTATATTTTCTTTATAAACCAGAATAGCTGAATGAAACACCTTTTCCAGATCTTCCATGGAAATAAAATCAATTTTCCTGACCAAACTGTCACTAGTCAGTATGAATGCCATCTCAGGTATCTCTAAGCTATTCCTTTTTTGATTGTGTGACCTTTGCGTGATACTAAGAATTTATCTGACATGCATGGAATAGGTTCAGCCATGTCCAGTTCCTTCCATGCCTGCTTTGAGATTAGATTGACCATCTCTTCAACAGACAGGTTTGAAAATATCTCCAATAAAGACATCCTCAAGGGGGGATCTAGTGGAATCCACCCCTTCATCAAAGTCAGTTTTTTCATTTAATGACTCCTGAGGGGTATCAACATGCCTATTCATGCACATATGCTTCAGATGGACCTCTACATTGGAATGCTCTGGTGAAGACTAGGAAGAGAAGAGAAGAGAAGAGAAGAGAAGAGAAGAGAAGAGAAGAGAAGAGAAGAGAAGAGAAGAGAAGAGAAGAGAAGTAGGAGTCATGAAGATGGAATGCTCAAAGCTTGATGGAGCCAGCTCTCCTGATAAGATAGGATAAACAGGATCAGGACCCAAAGACATCCTATTAAGGATGGATGGACCCAAGTGTGGGAGAAAGCTCCACTCACCAGGAAGAGATAATGCTCTCTCAAAGGCTTTGATTACCAAAGCCAAGGGGGAACTAGAGATGACCCCAAGCAAAGCTGAAGTAGCCACTCCAGACTGATCCTAGAATCTGGCTCAGCTAGGCTCCAAAGTCAATACCAAGCTGTCTAGTGCTGAGGCTGCAAGAGAAAGGGATGGCTCTGAAAACTTTGGAGTCAATTCCTTCCCACAGATCTAACACCAATGCTTCAGCTCTGAGATCCTTCCAGATCTGGGCCACTAGGAACAGGTTGCATCAAAGAAGCCATGAGAATCAAAGATGACTAGGTCTTCAGATCTGACATGGACAAATCCTGGGTAAAGCTTGGGTCCACAAGCCCTGAACCCAGAGGGTAGAGAATGGATCAAGGAAGGAGCAACAATTGAATGAGGGGAAGAACCTAAGCTCATAATCCAACAGTGATCACAGCCAAGACAACCCCCAAATGAATTTGGGTCATGACAAACTTCCTCATCATCCTATCTACATACACTTCAGATAGGCTTCTGGTTGACCAGATTGACTTAAGTGATAAGGATTTGGACATGGGCCTGGAAGAGCAGTGAAATGTACTTTTCTATAAAAAAGGACACCTCAGTCTGAGAGAAATGAGCTCCAGGGAGAACGTGCGCTCTGAGAGCAGAGGTGTATTGGATCTGGCAACTATCAGATCTGAGATGGGTGTCGAATCCAAAGATTTCAGGATCTTGGGCAACAAAAATGCAAAGAGAAGGATATATCTGCTGGACTCTTTCAATCTCTCCTTAGATTTATAGCCACTTGCATCCCCCTTGCATTCATCAGAAGGCTTTTTAGCAGAGGGGGAAGATCCAGAGTAGAAGAGTGAGAAAGGGATGAGTATCCTACAGGAGAAAAGAGACATCGCTTCTCCAAGACAATACATGTACTTCAAGTCTGAATTCAGAATCTTGTGGCTGCAAGCCACACATTTTTTGAAGCAAGCTAGAAGGTTTGTTGGCCATCCTACAAGCAAAATACACAGTCAGATAAAGCACTACAACATAACTTATGACGCGGTGCAAAGCACACTACACAGCTATTGATTACATTATAACAGCAACAAATGTTACAACACTAATTAATTCTATACTCTAACCAACCCTGGTAAAGATTGGAAGGAGCACAATAGGTGCGAGAGAGAGAAAGACTGGCAAAGAGAAAAAAACATTAACTTTGAAAACTAAGAAAGAATGGCTAGGGAAGAAAAGTTAACACTATTCGACAACTAGAAAAACACATAAATCATCAATGAAAAGCTAGAACATTTTGATAAGAGGATTTGCTCTTAGCTATGGTAAGCCTGAGCAATGGAGAACATGTGTGTATTGAAGAGTACCCAGGACTCTTTACCCCAGGATTGTCCCCTGTACTATTAGTAATGGACTGAGACAGCTTCTAAATGCTTTATCTCATACATGGGTCCCCTGAAATTATCTATGGCATGATCCCAGTTTTTCCCATTAGGGTAATATATAATTATTGACCATGGGATGGGTAAAGCCAATCTCTAACCAAACAAGATAGGTTAATTTGAGCACTAAAAAAGAAGCTAAATAGACTTAAAATGAGCCTATTAACCTATGAGTATCAATTGAGATCTGTGATAACTTCAGTGGTAGAGGTGGATTATGGGTAAGAGAGGAGCCTGAGCTTTGGATCCAAAGTCTAGAGTGACCGAAGTTGGATCTGAGATTGAATCTGAATTCTCATCCATCAAGAAACGGATGGAAAAGACAACATCAGAACACCTTTTTGAGGGAGGAGAAAGGCCATTTGTTTTTCTGTGTCTGACAGGGATCCTAAGAATAACACTCTGCGATAGGGAGTAAGATTGGACTTCCATATGTTCAAGGAGTCTTGAAGTTTAACCACCATTGCATATCATATATATAATACAAAGGTCATATAAGTAAAGGTCACACAAGCACTGATAAATCATGCCTAACTTGGTCTACACATTTATTATGTTAACATGATTTCCATTCCTGCTCTTATCTCCATGTATGTTAATTTGATTTCAACATGATTTATGTTAATGTATTTGTGTATTATGCCAATGTGAATTATGCTCAAGTTTTCAGCTGTCAGTGTGATTTATATTCATGTAGCTAACTGTACGCATTCAAAATGTACAATTAAACAAGTGTATATCTCTATTACTGTCAAGTTGAAATTCTCTGTTCTCTTGTGTTATGAATCTAGGTCATGAATGAAAAGGGTCCTTTGACCAGCTCATTCACCATGTTAATAAACAATAAATAATAAAAATAAATAAATAAATGAATGAATGAATAAGCATAATCCCAGGTTTAAGAGGCAGGCTATGGTCAGGTGAAGAGAGGCTTCCAGCTTCTTTGCCCATTTTGCTTGGATTAGACATTTGTCTAGAAAGAGATAGATCTACACACCCCTTGTCCTGCAAAAAGCAACTACTGGAGCCAGAAATTTTGTGATCACTCCAGACAAGCCAAAGGACAATAAACAGAACTGAAAATGGTTCCCACCTGCTCTGAAATGGAGCTACCTCCTGTTTTCCTTTGTTATGGGTAAATGGATGCACACATCATTGAGTTCTAGGGTGACCATATAAGCCTGAGGGGAAAGCAAGAGTAGGAGCTTTTGAATAGTCAACATTTTGAATTTGGGAACACAAGGAGCTAGTTTAGCTGTGATATGTCCAAAATTGATCTCCATGAACCTTCTTTTCTTGGTGCTAGGAAGATCCTTGAGTTTTATCCTCTTCCTTTTTTTCCAAGGGGAGCAGGTCTATGGAGCCTTGTTATAGTAAAAGCCTTATTTGGTCCTGAGCCTCCCTGAACTGGCCTTTGGGGACAGATGGGATGCCTACATTCCTTGGCAGGGAAACAAACTGCAATTTGTATCTTGACCTTATGATCTGGATTACCCATTTGTCCTGTCTTATGCCTTGCCACCTGTTTAGAAAAAGATAAAGTCTGCCTAGTTTTACTTGGGGTAGGGGCTGGGTTGGAGTGGGACTTAAAGAGGTGACAAGGAGATGCTCAGGTGATCCATGGCTGCTCCCTGCTGGGTCCCTGGGGGGTGGGGTCTGCTAGTCCTAGATCTTTGTTCAGTTTGCCATCTTCTTGTTGTCTAAGCTGTCTCTCTGTTTCTCTCTGTTTCTCTCCTGGTCCTCTTTCCTGTCTGTCTCGGCTGGGAAGCAGGAAAGGACCAGGGTTTAGTAGGGTAATTTCTGCTGAACCCTGGGGGCTGTACCTGCAGAAAGTCCTCTACAGTATAAAGAAACTAGCCTTGTCGTCCTGCTTCTTAAATATAGTTTGAGCTTTGGATCCAGACAGAAAGCCCTTGTCAAAAGGTACATCCAGGATTTCTAATTTTATATGCTGCCCTGCTTGATGCATCTAAAGAATTTAAAACCTAATACAAAGAATGTTTTGCAACCTGAAAACAGAAGTTGCAAAGTTGTAAAAATTATTTTTGGAAAGTTCTATCTACCACCACCATTTTAACTTTATCTGGTACAAGAGCATTTCCTTGGATTTAACCATATGAAACTGACAATTAAGAACACTCATGACCAGGGTCGCTGATATATGCATTTTCTTGCCAAATCTGAGAATTTTTACCCTCTTTTTCATTTAGCAAGGAGTTCCCAAAGGTGCTGCTTTTGGCTCCTTTGGGATTTGAGGAAACCATCTCAGGGTCTGCCACAGAAATCTTAAAGATATGCTTATGGGAATCCAGGACCTTATAAAAATGGTCTGGCTCCTTTGGGGCCATGGGGATCTGGAGTCAAGATGTAGGAAAGAGTCTTGAATAACATTATTCAAACTTTTAAAACTGGAGGAATAGCCAAAGTTTTGTGTTCAGGAAGCCTAAGAAATTCTCTAACTCTTCTTAGTTTGAGTGTAACCCTGATCCTGTCTCCCAAAAGATTTGCTCATCTTATGGAGGGTCTCCAAAATAAAACTCCTCAGGTAGTGAGGCTGAAGTAAGAGTTTCATGCAACTCAGAGTGAGCATATGACTCAGAGGAAATCTGGTTAATATATAATCTGACAAGATCCAGCTGGTAGGCCTGGAGTGATAGAGAAGGCCTAGGCTGATGCAAGCTGGAAGTAGCTTTTTTGGCTTTGGGCTTGGTTTTGGCTGCAGAGTCAGTTGTCACTGGCCCATGCTCTGTCACCTGAGGTTTCTTCTCTAGCTTGGGAGATTCTGTCCTCCCTATCAGTGGGTTTGGGATGGGAGTGGGAAGCTGGTGACTACAAAGCAGTCCCAGACACATCAGACACCTTAAGTCCTTTGGCCAGTGCAGACATTGAGTAGACCAACAGAAAATCGGATTCCAAAAGGGTCTCACAAGAGGCCTCTGTCACATAATCTGTCATCAGAAGGGCTGCAAAAGCATCTTTTCTCCTTTGATAATCATGAGCCGGGGTAGATGTCCAGTGCCGATTGTTTGTCATCCAGTACACTGTATTTGAATGCTTCTCCTTCTTTTTATGAGGAAATTCTGGATCAGCATAACTGACAGACATCATAGTGTTTCTGGACCCCGATATTCTCTCTCTTCATCTAAAAATGTTTCTAGCAACTCTGCCTCATGCTTTGCAGTTATTGCATTGAAATAAGCACATTAGGGACAGTTGGGCATGTCATGCCAAGGGCCTGGGCAAAAAAGACAGCCTGTGGCAATCCAGAGGAGGGATTCAATTCACACACTCTAGACAAGAAGTTTTCTTTATTACTGCTATCCAAGGACAATTTTGACAATAATCAGGTAAAATAGTTCCCCAACAATGTACTAGAGTTTTTACATTCTTATCTCTGGCTTTGGATTAATGACAGTACAAAGGCTGTATCAGGTTCCAATGGCAAGAAAGAAGTGAGAAAATGGCATTTGCTAATGACCGTTATACACTAATGTCCTGATGTCTGAGGAAAGGGTGTCCACTGGGTTAGGTGGAGGAGATAAAGTCAATGGTGTACTGGCTGGCTAAGTGCTTTGAGATTAGGAAATTCCAATGAGCAATTACTGCAACAGTGAAACACAATGAACATTGTAACTTCTGCAATTTATTTCTAAATGCATTATTTGCTATACAACAATTGAGTGTAACACCTCTTCCAGATCACTCATAGGGAAAAAAAAACACATTTCTCTGATCAAAGGTGCCATTAGTATGAATGCCATATTTAGCCTCCTCTGAAAATAAGACTATGCTTAGTGGGAATAATCCAGTCAAGAAAAGTAAATAATGATAATCTTACACTTTTTTAAATACTTTTTCTTCACCTGATCATTTACAATTTTTTTCATCATTTGTGAAACTGTAATAAATTAGGCATAGTGGGACTGTAATTTGCACAAGGCTGCTATGTGCTGTTTCCCAGAGTTTCATTTTTTATCACTGTTGTGTTAACATGAAGTTGTTATGTCCAAGCAAGGTAGTGTTGAGAGTAAAGTGTCTGTGTAGGTGATGTAAAGGGTTGTGTCACCCTTCTAAAACTCTTTGTAGATGTTTTCTATATTGTTTAATAAGGTTCCCTATTAAGTAAGCGGATGCTTAATATAGCGAACACTGTTTAATCGACAGCTAAATGTTGAAACGGCAAAATCCCAAAGACACGGAACAGAGATTTTTTCCCTAGGCAAAAAAAATCACTGGGCCATTTTTGGGATTTTGCAGTTTCCTCCACTGCAGTGTGATCTCAGAGTTAATATATTTAAGTAGGGGGTGTGCGAGAGGCACAGCCCCCCACATTGGGGGGCCCACTTTATTCTGTGTTTGGTTTTTTTTTTTGTTTGTTTTTTTTTATTTTTTTTATTTTTTTTGCGGGCCAGCAATTTTTTTCCCTGGGAAAACAAAATGGTGCCCCGTTTGTTCGGAATTTTGTGTTTTTGTTTTTTTGGGTCAGTTATACAGTGTTCCCTTTTTTAAGCATTCACTGTTATAATACAGACCCGTTTAATAAGTGTTTTGGCCAAAATCAAAATGACCATCACAGAAAAGGCATTTAATTTGCCACAGGAAAAGCACAATCAGTGAATAGCCTTCATACATTCATTTGTTCCATTCATCTCTACATATTTCTTCTTGTACATATATGCCCACCTTCCATCTCTTCTATCATTCTTTCACTTTTAATAATATGTTCCTTTTCTTCTTATGAAGCTACTGCTGCCAGACAGTTTCTTCCCATGTGTATAGTGACACTAATATCACATATCACTATCTCCCCTCCTCCTCCTTTACATGGAAATAATGTGAAAGAATCCTAGCAATCCAGGATTAGTCGTTATTTGCTTTCTAACTTACATATTCTCCTTTTGAGTCTTCCCATCCAAATCACCCACCTCCCCTTTCCATGTCTCTGAGTTTTATCAATAAACATTATCAGCCTTCCTCCGAAAAAATATCAGTATCTCTCCCACATCCCACCTCCTTCAGTTTCTGATCTAATAACAGCTTTAGGAATTACATGTGACTAGGTTTTACAGATTTCTTACATTCACTTTAGCTTTTTATAAACAGTTCTCCCTTCAATACATTTTAAAAATGCTTTTGTTTGAATGAATGCTAGCATCCTCCAATACTCCGCTTCATCAGTATAAATCTTCTCATAAGATTTGCATGCTCACCCTCTTCTAGATCTGCTTTGGAACCATCCTCTTTCTCATCTGGACTGTTAAGCCTTCTCAATTTTTTTAAATTCTGAATAGGAGAGCAGCACATTGGCTACAACCTAGCCTCAATTCTTGTTTCTCATTTGATTATGATGTGTTATTTTTTTATTTTTTTTGCAAAGAAAATGCCCTAATTTCTTTATTAATGTGTTAATCAGGTAAGCCCAATGCACACAAGTGGTCACCGTGTGGCTACTGATTTGCTCAGAGTTAAAACAGTAGGCAAATAATGAGAGTGGAAGCAATCCAACCCTTGTGCTCTTGACTGCACAAAGAAGATTATTATTCTGGCTAGCAGTAAAAGTTTTATCACTGATTTTGTGTTTGCTGTTGTTATATTCACAGCTTAAGAAATTAGGAGCAAAAAGAGTTATAGATTTAACTTCTATCATACCAGCACATTAACACACATCATACAGCCATGTAATGGTAATGGCCATTGATTATATTACCTGCAGCGATGACTGCATGTTTGGAATTTTTAACATATCTTAAACTGGATTTGGAAAAAAAGTGTATTTTGTGGGAGTAGTAGTAACAATACATGTTTGGGGGGTGTAAAATGTTTTAAGATGATGGCGAGAAGAGTTTAATCTGTCATCATTAAGTCTGGCTATGGATAAGGTAAATTGCAAGAGGACTGGCATAGGATGAATTCATAGATTCAGAGATTGTTACTAGGCTAATGACCCAGAGGACCTTACTAAACCTAGTCAAGTTTTCCTGAAAGAATAATGATGCCCTGTATTCAAGCAGGACATTGAGGGCCAGGCATTTATAAGTTACCTCTGCCCATAAGGAATTGTAAGTTGATGCCATATCAATGGAAGTAAAGACTTTCAGGGCCTTGGTGCTTTAAAGGATATGGGGGGGGGGGTGAAGGTGTGTATGTATAGCTTTACTAACATAATAATCATGCATGTAGAGTGTGTAAGGATCACAGGTAGTTGTCCTCAGGTAAGTGAAGCAGAGGCAGAATCTTCATGAGCCTGCTTATATTGTGGAAGGTTGAGCAGTTCAAAAGGATACATAGATGTTTTAAGGAAGCAGCTCAGAAAAGACATAAGGCTGTGCAGTGATAATAAGCAACTGCAAATAAAATGGGAAAAAATCATTATGTGAGCAAAATGTGCAGAAAGAACATGTAAACTAGCTGCTAAACTAATTTTTTTTCTCTTGTTGCCCAGAAACCCATACACAATAATAATATGTTCCATTGTTTACATGTGCCTGTACAACCAGGAAGAAGACATATTCAGGCTGAGATGTATGTATACTATGCATTCTGTTTTAGGTATAATTTTCTAAGTGACATCATCCAATCAAAGTCATATAGGTATATGATGAATTTTACATCATTCAGCTTTGTCAAAATACACTTACATATATCCTCTAAATCTTCCAAGGATTATTTACTGAAATCAGAATGCATATCAAATTGAGTCTGAAATATGGAATATTATAAAATAAACAAGTTCAACTGGAAGAGGGATCTTTAGAAAAAGAATAAACAAATTACATAGACATAAATGGAAATTGTGGGAACAATACATGCAGAATATTTTTCAAGAGCAGTAGTGAGGTTTAAGGGAAGGCAGGAGTAATTTGTAATGTTGGACTGATGATAATTATAAAGAAAGAAAACATGTGATGTATAATGTATATAAATGGAAAAATGTTAATATGTTTGTTTTCTTTTCTATTCATGTAGTTTTGCCCATGTCTTATGTAACTATTAAGGTGTTTAAAACTAGTTTATTGTAAAGTGTCTTTTCTGCCATATTCCATGTTCTCTAAAATCATCTTCACTTCTCGCTTGAAAAGATTACCCATTATCCTAGTGGGACTAACCTGGTCAACAAATTATAGCCAAATAAATAAATAAATGTTATTTTTCACTAACTTCAATGATTGTTGGACATAAACGGATTTCCTGAACCAGTTGCACTTTGTGCCAAAACATTGAGGTGAAATTTAAGAAACAGACTAAACATGAATATAGTCTGGGTTGTTATATTCAACTCATCTTCTTTTAATATAGCAAATAATTTTTTGTCATAACAGATTAAGCATAACTCTCCTGGAAATCATAAAAGAAGACAGTTTACAGCTGTTCCTGGTTCATTTGGAAGTAAGAAGTATCTAATAATGAATAAAGATATGGATAACACAAACAAATGAATGAGGCAATTTTTTGTTAAACAGCACAACTTACTTTGCTCATTTCCCAGCTCTTTTTTTTTCAGTTTATCATGCCATCTCTTTTGAACTCAGATGTTCTGCCCAAAACATTTTGACAATCCTCTTTACCTCTCAACCTCGTAGAGCAAGAAAAGCCATAAATAATGGGGGACAAAGGCCCAAACATATGGGCAAATTTTAAATATTGCTCTTACAAACAGAAAGTTTATAGAATAACAGGTTTTGCATCAGCATGTGTTTTGTGAAGGGTATGAATTCTGAAACTCAAATGCCTGTCGTTATTTTCTGACTTCAGTTCTCAATGACTTGGCAATGACTTGTCAGAAAACCAAAATCTGTACAGTTGAGAGGTATGCAATCCTTTCATGTACTGAATACAAGCAACTAGAACTCCCTTAATCTCTTTTTCACTCTTGTCTGTATTTTATCTATATAGACATAAAAGCAGAAAACTTAAAATACTGTTTCAGTTACCAAAAGTGTGATTTGTCAATGATAACTTAATCTGTCTAACTGAACACCACAGAGGAAAACTCATTTTTACAGAATCAGAAACATTTAAAAAGGTCAGTTTATAATATAAAAAGATTGTATCTCTGGATAGTTTGTTAAAAGCTCAGATCTAGATGGTCATGTCTAACCAGTAAAGGATTCATTTATCAGAGTAATCTTAGACAGGAAATGGAACCAAAAATAATACTGTCTTCTCCGGCAATGTATAATTACTCATTCTTAGCAATAACAGTTTTGACTTCATGCTGTGTTTCACAATGCTTGCACATGCCATAAACCAGGATACTGCTACTACTGATATTGTATGCTAACAAATATTTTGTTCTAAATTCACCTCTAAATTTATGGTGGTCAGACAGAGCAGGGACTACTGCACTGTGAAAAAGTAATGTTTGGACAGTATAGAGCCATAATGGGTGTTTTAGATGGCAGAATGATGAAATGGTGTTGTTCTGCATGTCTCTTTTTGACCCACATAAGGACTGTGAGATGTAAAAGGAAAATATATATATATGAGCTGAATAAGGTGAGTGTGTGTGTGTGTGTGTGTGTGTGTGTGTGTGTGTGTGTGTGTGCGTGCGTGCGTGTGTGTGTGTGTGTGTGTGTGTGTGTGTGTGTTTGTGTGTGTGTGTGTGTGTGTGTGTGTGTGTGTGTGTGTGTGTGTGTGTGTGTGTGTGTGTGTGTGTGTGTCTTCTAGCCAGGCAGTTCAATTTGCCAAAGTACAGAATTCCGTTAAATGTCAGGAAATATATTACTGAGGATCAAGCTTAAACCATTCTAGGTACACATTCGCCACCCACTTTATAACCATACTATTTTTATTGCTTGTTTAGATTACATTACAGCCCTTCAGGTTTCTTCTCTTCAACAACCTACAATCACAGAGGGCCTTTTTTACTGAACTCTTGCTCTTTACTGAGGACCATTGAACTAATTTTAAGAGAGCAATCCAGACAGAATACCGGAAACAGCTGCAGGCTCACCCATTTAGTAAGCAAGGTTCATATAACTGAAGTGAAAGAATAATAAAACACGTTAGGCTAGAAGCAAGGTAGCTGATGCATACTAAGAAAGTCAAGAATAGAACCTCAGCAAGAAGCAGAGAGAGTTTCTTGTCTCATGGTAATTTGTGATCAGAGGCAAGTCAGTCAGCAGTAGCAGCTGATGGTATTTGTAATCAGAGAACACAAACATGGAAAAAAAAACATTAAACAGGCTACGTAACTAGAGTTATATACTGGCATGCATGACCTACAACTAATAATTAATATGGGAGGAAACAATGTTAAATTATATTTTTCACTCTCCACTTTTGTTCAAGAGGCATCCAGAGGTATGTATGGATAATTATATTTATATGCTCATGGTCTTTAATATGCTTATATGCTGCTCTCTGAAATAATAAATAAGTATACATTTTCAGTTACATACCAGCCACCTGAACTGGAAATGTACTCATCTTTTCCTGCTTGTTCATTTTATTACACATTTCCAAACTTAAATAGAGTCATCAGAGACATAATTAAATGTGTCGGATCAGGTATGTACATTATTCTATGTTTTCTTGTCAATGGTACTGTAGCCAAAATGATTATCAGTTCTGCCTCACAGCTGCAAGATCTATAATGGGTCCCACTTAGTGACTGAGTGCAGTATTTTCTCAACATCTCTGCACTGGATTTCTTCTTGCACTTCAGTTTCATCTGCAAAATATGCAAGATTGACTACTTCAAGCTATTCATCTGTATTACATTTACCCTTGCCTTCCTGACTCTGCTCATGGCTAAAGATGGTCAACTCATTTTATTATTATTTCAGTTAAATGAATACATTCAGTATGCTTGGCTTCAGTCTGTCATTCTACTGGGTTAATAAAATTTTTATAGACAAGACCACTCTTATTTTGTGTGCTTTTATAAGACAAACCAGTGTGCTTCACACAGAAACTTAAACATGATTCATGTACTCCCAACTCCCACCAACACATACACACACACACTTACACACACACACACACTCACTCACCTACACACACACACACACACACACACACACACACACACACACACACACACACACTCACTCACCTACACACACACACAGACACACTCACTGTTAGCTACATCTGTGATTTCTTCTTTCACTTTGTATACGTCTGATGATGGCCTGACTAATGTTGAGGAATCAGCTGAAATCTTTAAGCAATGCCTACAGTAGCAAGCCTTACTCATATGCAGCCTGGAAGTAGTAACTGATAATCTAGATCTAAGGTTGATTCTTTTGCCATCTGTTCTCTGATAAGACATTTGAATGACCACAAATATTGTAGCCTCCAAATGCTTTCAGGGTGGAGTTTACATTTTTTCACTGCATCTACATGTCACCCCCACCCTATTTCGGTGTCCTCTCATCTCTTACAGGCACATTGCTTAGATTGACTGGCTTCTCTAAAGTGATATTAGGTTTGTATTGTGAAGCTTTCTCCCAGTGCATCCCTTGTAAAGGAGTGTTTGCCTAAATGGGATTTGGATTTATGGCATTAACAAAAACAAGCAAATATACAAACAAACAGTAAACAATGCTGAGAAGATTCTACAGACTACATAAAGATGGCAGACAGGCTGTTATACCTTTACTCTGCACAGTGATTGTAACATGACAGTTTATGGCACTCACTGCTACACAAAAAAATTAGCTTCTCTTCTTATGTTGCAAATGGACACAGTTTTGAATATAAACATGGTGTCATCAACATTTTCAAGCTTTTAAAAGTTTTAGTCACATATAAGTTGAACATTTGTATTTTAAGAAATGATATTTCTTAAAATACAAATAGGGGTGGGAGGATGGCAGAATGGTTAAGGTGTTCACCTTGTTGACACAACATGCAGGGATTGATTCTCACATGGGGGGCTTGGCTAGGCTTAAAATGGCCCACAAGGGCAAATAGCCTAGTACTAATCTATGAACCTATATTTAGGCACTTTGTGTTTTTATTTCAGTTTGATACCTATGTAGACTGGTTGACATACCCCTTTCAGCTATGATAAAGGCCACAGAGATAACAACAAGAGCTATATCAATGCAGAGGTAGTATGGATACCCTAAACTGTTAGGATATAAACATATGTACAATACAATACAGTACAGTAAATATGTCACAAAGTTTAGCATCTGAATACTCACTACATTACTGAACTAAATTTTCCAATTTGCTGAGAATCAAACCGGAGAACCTCTCGCTGGGAAGTGACAGCATTAACCGCTGCATCACTAATCTGCCCATAAAGATATAATGTACAGCAGCCAATAGGGTACACGAGGGCACTGTACTGAACATGTTTGTATTATTTATATATTATAAGGATTTGAAGAGAAGTGAACTCTACAGCAATGTAGCTCTATTATTCTCAGGCAGCCAGTCGAAACATTTAAGGAAGTCACAGTGATATGCACATGCATTGGCAAGCAACGCAACCCTATTTTTGGCAGCCTGAATTTCATTTTATGTTAGTAATGGGAGGCCATATTTAATTTTGTAGATAAGTACATGTCTAGCAATGGGATAATGAGCTATGGGAGATACAAAATCCAGTAACATAGCTTCCGCTGTGTGAGAGTTTTACTAATGACCTGATCTGTATGTGGAGTAAAGGTTAAAGAAGATTAGAGAATGTTCTAGGATTAAGCCCAAACTCCTTTGCTCAGTAACATTAGGTAATGAATTCCCACTGATATCTAAAACTGAAAGGGGGTGAACAGTATGTAGTATATGGATATTGTTAAAGACCATGATGTTGGATTTAGTAGGACTAATCATAAGTCTTTTGGTGTAGACTGTTTATTTATTTCCATGTTGGATTTAGAGATTATTTATCTATTGCAATTTGTTTACCTGAAAGGACTGACTGGACATAAAAAAAATAATAATAATAAAATAAAATAAAATTTTGCAGAGGAGGCATGGGGAAGAAAATGTCCAAATACAATCGGTGTAAATATCAAACAATGTATACAGGGTAATAAATGAAAAAAGAGTAAATAATACATATGATGCATTTAATAGGAGCAATGTACAGTATTATAATATGACAAAGCTGAAGTACATTACATTCAAATGGAGAAAGATAAAAGGAGGAAGGAGTTACAAAAGGAGTTAGGGAGTCATCAAAACTCAGCTGTAGAAATGAAAGAAAGAAAATGTAGAACGGAGTAATGTGATTATGTAAATGTAAAGATTCAGCAGCTACATGTACTAGTTCTACAGATATTGTAGTGATATTAGTAGAAAAGCAGAAAAGATTGAAAGGTATGAGCATTGTGACTGACAAAAGTAAAAAAAAGGAACACTGATTTGTCATTTTTGCTGTAGCTTTGACAAGAGCTTTGCTTGACACTAAGAACAGCAGATCATTTGCATACATCACTATTTTAAGGTATGGAAAGTAATTTTTTAAATATCTGATGAATAAGGAAATGAGCAAAAGTCCAAGCCCTTAGCCTCTTGGGATGCCTTTATTCAGTGTGCCAGACTCAAGACAACACATTACAGAGAATGCCCTGAAGGTTTTGGATGCAATGGCACTTTTAAACCACTGCAAAGTGTTGATAGCAGCATTTAGTCTATCTAGTTTGTTAAGCAGCACTGTGTGATTCAGTCTTAAAAGCCAAACCATTACCTACTTATCTAAAGTAGACTGTAAGATTTCAACTTTACCTAATCAACAAACCTCTGGTTACGTACCCAAGCATATCTTCTCAACACTGTAGCAGTTGCAGTAGCAGTGGCCCTAGTTATTGTATTTGTACAATCAAACACACTCTTCAGATCATGTGTTGATGAGTAGAAACAGTCTGTTTCAAAAAAGAGTGGTAGCCAGTTCCCTCAAACTGTCCGTATGACAAAGCATAAATCTTCACATTTATGCCTGGTAATTCAGAATTCTCTTTCTTATGTGTCTTCTTTGTGACCAAGTGAAGGATTTGTGTTAAGGACCAACCTGCTGCCAGCATGAGACACAGCTGAAATTACTGGTGGATCAGCTCTAAGGTTAGAGAAAATAAGTTTATTAGCCTGAGGTAATTCATACAGTGTGTCTGTTTTTTTAAGGAGTAAAGGCTATCTGATACTATAATGTGATGATTATAGGCAGCATTCATCTCTTCCATAATTGTGAGTATAGGAAGAATGTAAGATAAATAAGGTATACCCATTTATAACATATCAAAGTGTCTCCTCACTTTAGGGGATTGACTGTTTGTTCCCATAAAAATACCTCTTTCACCATGGCTATAGTCCAATTAAAATAAAATCCACCACAGGAGGATAACAGTTAATATTTTCTTCACAATCAGAGCTACGGGTATACAAGAAATCCTAGAAATGCCAGAGAGAATGAATGTCTTGCAATTTTCATGGCATTGTTGAGCATATTCTGTAAATAAGCCTTAGGGTCTCAGTCAGATATGTTGTTATTAGTTTAGCAGTACAGGCAAAAACAATAAGCATGTATCTGGTCATGTGCGTCTGGTAATGTTGCAGACTTGTCGACTTTTTTTCCATATCTGAATATGGTTCTTCTATCCTTGTTATTTGGTAGGCACTGGTGTGTTAGGAGGAAACAACTTGGAGACTAAGCCTCACCTGATTCCATAGAAATGACTGCTGGGTTAGTGGAAGTATTTTCATATATGTACTTATGGGTGTCAGATACTTTATAGAATCTGTCTGGCTTCTCATGTACTGGAGGCTGGAATTTAGGAGACAGAGAAGCAGACAAAAAGTTGTCTTTCAAAGCCTGTAAGATAGGATGGATAGCAGACTGTTTTGGAATTTCCACATGCATCAAGCCTTAATATCTTTTATGTGATACAGAAATTTGTTTGCCCTCTCAGTTAAGGTGCTCCATCATTTTATGGATTGTATTTCCAAAAGTAAACTCCTGAAGACATAATGTCATCCACTTCAAACTCCTAGTCTGTAGGCGACTAGATTAGACAAGAGTAATCTAGAGGTTTAGACTCAAATTGTAAAGACAGTGCTCTCTCTTTCTTTTGTGGGGAAACAATGGGAGATAAAACTGAAGAGGGTCCAAAGACATAAAAACTTTGAAAAGTCCTTGAGAAAAATTACATTACTCCTGCTAATAATTCCTAGATGTAGTTGTAAGAAGAGGGGAGGTGAGGGAAGACATTTAGTTTTTTGTTTTGTTTTCTTTTCTTTTCTTTAACCTTGGAGTGTTCATGAAAAACCATATGAGCTAGAGCAGATCCTAGACATACTGCCATAAGGACCCTTTGGCTATCATCTCAGATGACAATTTGTGGAATCCAACCCCCAGCTCTCACAGCGAAAGTCAGCCTCCATTCTTTCTTTCCTTGTGGCCAAATCAGAAGTCTGGTCATTCAGGACAGATGTATTAACACCCTGCTTCTTGTGAGCCTCCTTGTCAGTGGAGACATCTGACTCTGACCATGTGTTTGGCTGGTGCTGATCTTCATTCAGCAGCAGTTAGCAGTGCCTTGTATAGATCCAAAAGTCTAGAAGCTCAGTTTTTCCCTAAACAGCTGTCAGTGAAATCCTTCCAAGCTTTTCTGCTGCTCTAGGACCAACTCAATTGTGCACTGAGCAGTGTTGCCTTATTGATCAACCTTAGCCTACACAAAGTATAAGTCCCTCTTGTAGTCTTGGTGCTACTAGCACAGTCCTGTCAAATTAACCCATTCCCTTCCATAATATAACATACAGTAAGAGCCTGCTATCATGGAGGGGCAGTTTCCCATCACCTGCCTGGCCACCCTGATAGACACGGGCATTTTGAGGTAATGTACAAATTGTCTTATGTATATTGACAACCACCGATTCCTGAATCAAGCAAATACTTTATGTGAGAGATGAAGTTACACTATGAAATTGGAGGCAAGGCTCTCACATTAGGACAAATCAAATGCCAAACAGGTTGTCAACACACACACACTTCCCACACTAAATAAGGACATGACAAACCCACATATGCAGAGGTACTCACTAGGTCAGAGGTCTCCTAAATGGAAACCACTTACACATATAACAATGCAAAAAAATAGCCACAACATATAATAACACACACATACCAGTATCTCAACAAATAAGCCCATAAGGCGTAACACCACATAACCTAATGTACTGGTCATAGGTGACTACATTATGAGACACATGAATGTTCCCCTCATCAGGCTGGATAAGGAGGGGGTTACAGTTAGCTGCCTGTCAGGTGCCAGGATCCATCAAGTCACTTAAGCACTCAAGTCACTTAACCACAAATACCGGTATGACTCCGTCATAGTCCATGTGGGGGTGAATGACTTGAGATGTACCTCACTTGACTATTTGAAGAGACACATGACTGAGCTCTCAGATTATGTGTTACAGGCAGGTATAAGTCTAGTCTTAAGTAGCATTCTACCTTCTTCAAGGATGATGCCACAAAACAAATGATAAAAGATTGACTAGAACAATTGGCTTTGCTTCTGGTGTCAATCCAAGAGGAGCCAATATCTGTCAGCCTGGGAAGACATGGTCGACAGACCATGCTGGTTTGCCAGAGTTGGTCTGCACCTGTCTCTTCTAGGCTTTCAGATACTGGCAAAGGCATTAGCCACCCCTATTATGCCATTTTAGGCAGTGTGAAAGTAACCAACCTCCCAACATAACAAAATCCTCTCTAGATAAACTCAAGGTACTGCTGCATAATGCTAACAGTCTAACCAAGAAAATGAGCTCCTTGGAAGCATTTTTCACTATGGAAGATGCTGACATCTGTGCAGTCACAGTGACATAGTTCAAAGGTGCGGAAAGCACCCCAGCCATACAGGGATACAATGCCTTCCATACATACAGACCACAAACTGAGAGTGAAAAAACCATAAGAGGTGGTGTATCCATCTTCATTAAGGATAATTACACCTTAAGACTGATCAAAAAGTTTGACTCCCTTGAGCTACACCATGTACAGTTAACTATAGGCAAAGCCCCCTATCACATCATAGCTAGCTACAGGTCCAGCACCATGAAACAGGAAAAGCATATCGCATACCTGGACTTAATGTAGTCACTTGCCATAAAACCCGGCACCTTACTCATAGCTGATTTTAATTATCCAACCATCGATTGGGAAACATACATGATCACAAACATGCTGGCTCAGAGGTTCTTGGACTTTGTCAATGCAAATGCTCTGGAACAGCTAGTTAGCACACCTACAAAAGGCTGAATGTCCTGGAAATAGTACTCATTAACATGGGAGAGCACTGCACCCCCTGCTGTGTGATGTCTTCTCTGGTAAGATCAGACCATAAATCAGTCTCATTCGGTGCAATTATAAGACCATATATCCTATCAATCTCAAAAACGCTTATGATTTTTTCAAGGACAAATTACCTCATACTAAGTAATGGTATAAGAAGTTTCAAAGCCCCCCTCGAACAGAGATAGCATGGACTCCTATGCAGAGGTATCCACCACTGCCCTGTATAACCACTTAAGCAGTGGTTAAGAATCAACTGTATCTGGCCAGATTAAAACCAGGTCTTGGCAAAAAAAAAAAAGAAAACAAACCACTCTGATGGATCCCTAGTATAAACAGACTATACAACAGGAGAAAGAAACTAATATCCAAGAACAAGAGGGAACTGGCTCAGCAGAGAAAGAAATCTGTCTTTAGCTTAAACAAACATATTAAAGATCTTGTCAAGTCCCCCAAAGCTAATTATGAAGCAAAAAAAAATGCTTCCCTAGCTAAGGATAATCACAAGGCATTCTTTAACTACATCTGAAAGCTAAAATGGAATACCTAGCTATGCTCTGAACTGGTTGTGAATGGTACCACCCATATTCAACTGGAAGTAATAGCTAACCTGTTAGCTGACAGATTTGAAGCAAACTTCACCCGCCATCCCCTCTAGTTATCCCCCAAAGTATACCTGCAACCATTTGTCAGCCTATTATCTCAATAGAGCAGGTCATCTTGGCACTCTCCAAGGTCAAAAACACAGCATCAGTGGGACCAGAAAACATTCCATGTTGGCTTTTAAACAACTTAAAACATGACCTAGCAGACCCAGTTTGAGACCTGTTTAACCACAGCCTGTGAACTGGCTATGTTCTGGCAGAATGGAGGACAGCAACAGTAATCCCTCTGCACAAAGGGGGAACATCAACCAACCCTGGGAATTATAGGGGCATAAGCCTGACTAGCCTCATCTGCAAGACCATGGAAAGAATTAATATGAACATTATTAACTAGGTTATGGGCAATCTCCAACTCTGGACCCAACTCAGTTAGGATTCATTAAAGGTAGAGCATGCCTGTTAAACATGGTTGACTTCTTCATGAAAGTCACCAAGGCCCTGGACGGGGGAAAGAGAGTGCAGTTCACCTGTCTTGACCTAGCCAAGGCATTTGGCACAATCTCCTACTCAGGTATTATACAGAAACTTTCCCAATTGAAAATTAACCTCTACATTACCAGATGGGTAGCCAACTGGCTCAGCAACAGGACACATACTGTCAAAATAAGTGGCTTCACCTCTTGCAAAAGACCAGTCAACAGTGGCATACCGCAGGGTTCTGTACTGGGCCTCTTACTGTTCAGAATTTATTTCTTAAATGTCCAGACAAACTTGGACAGCCTGTGGCTGACCAAGTTCACTGATGATTGCAAATTGGGAGCAATCCTTGAGTCCCCCAAGTATGTTAATATACTGCAAACAGGGTTAGCGTACACAAATGATTGATACCAAATGCATGGATTAAATCTAAATGCAAAAAAAATGCATAATTATTCACTCTAAGAAAGCTGACATCTCTGCTAATTACATTATAGATAGGACACCCCTAATTGTAGACCCAGTGGTGCATGATCTGGGTACTCAGGTTGATAGCAATCTGAACTTTCACCCCCATGTATCCACAGTAGCAAGGAAATCCTTCTATGTGGCACATCTTATAAGTAAAGGCATCACATCTAAGTCTTACAATGTTATAATTCCATTATATTCAGCCCTCATCAGACCAATAATTGAATACAGTGCTCCCTTTTGCATGTACCTCACCAGAAACCCGCAACAATTAGAGAGACCACAGGGGTTTCTCACCAAGAAATTACAAGGTACAAAATAACAAGTCTTACACAGAAAGACTGAAAGCCCTGTCACTGTATTCCATCTCCTACATGTTGGTAAGGGCTGACCTGTGCCTGGCTTACAGGGCAGTCTCTGACCCAGCCCTGCTGGAAATGCTACACATTCATAAATCATACTGCACAAGGGTCACTAGCTCAAGAGATCTTAACCTAACCTCTGACATGAACAGGTCATGATGGAGAGACAGATACATCTGCCAGAAATTGCCATTTTTCTGGAACAAGCTTCCAATTAAAGTGAAGCAGAGCCCTTCTCTGTCCTTCCTCAAATGCAAGCTAGATCAATGGATGGGGTGATTGCAGATTCACTCTTGGGGTGGCGCTCATCTCCCTCTTACAGAGAGGAAGTCAGTATTAACTACCATAGACCTCTGCAAACTTCACTCACCTAACCACTGACCATTGGGACAACTTAAGATAGATATGGTTAAGCTTTTAAGGGCTTTAGGGCCATTAGCCTAGTAACCTTCTATAAATCTATTAACTTATGAACTAACTAAAAGCACAATTAACATTGTGTCTTCTTTAAATTTCTAAACATTTATTCTTAGGCTGGTTGGGGACATCTGAAGTAGATGATTCAGAGGTCATCTGAACATAAGGCAAGACTCGGCGGCATATGTTTTCAGTATAAATCGGAAATTTATCTGAAACCAACTTTTTCCAATGCTTATTTAGATTTTTCAAGTTGGCATCCTTTATCCTTCAAAAAGTCCATTGTTAAGGGGCAAATGGTGAGGGCTGCCCGTATGGTAAGTGATGATATAGCATTTTAATCTGAAGTGGAATTCATTGCCCAATTATTCAAGAAGAGAGGGTACCCCGCTAATATGATACAAAAGATTGTCAAAGAGGTGAAAACCAAAAGGCTTTGGGGGGTATTTAAGCCAATCTTAAAAGGAGGTGAAATAGGTGTAGTTTTTGATTCAGGTGAATCCATATAAGAAAAGAATAATAAAAAGGTTTATGAATCACTTAGTTTCATTACAACATATAATCTGGACGGGGAGGAAATACCGGAAATTATTAGACGAAATTGGAGAATTTTGGCATGTGATGACCGTCTTAATAGAAAAATTGGTATAAAACCTGGAGTAGTCTTTAGGAAAGACAGATCATTTAAGAATATGTTGGAAGCAAACGGTAATAACAACAAAAGGAATAAACAAACTGGTTTGGACCTGTTTATGATTAACTGAAATTATAAATGTGGAATGGGCACTTGTTGTAAAAATATACTGGGAACTAAGGACACGTTTGTTTTGAACAACAATGCATTACACATTACTGGTCATTTTAATTGCAATAGCATGAATGTGGTCTACTTGACTAAGTGCCAAATGTGTTCTGCATTCTATGTTGGTAAGACTTGCAGGAAATTTAAGGATAGGATGAGGGAGCATCTATTAGACATAAGAAATCAGAAAATTACCAATGCTTTAAGCAGATATATACAGGAATTTAATGGGCACACTTTTAAATTTTTAGTACTCCAGCAAATTGTCAAGGACACTCAAGGGGCAATATTGGATGTGCACTTGGATTTATGTGAATTAAGGTGGCAATTGAGACTACATGCCACCCAGTACCCAGGAATTAATGAGAATGTTAATATTATGTGTATCTTGAAGTTAAAAAACATTTTAGGTTAAATTAAAACCAAGCATAATACTTTTTATACACATTTATATATTGTTCATTTTCCTGTTGTTCAAAGCCTCTTTAAGTACATTGTTTAATATTTAGGTATAGTTACAGGAAGTATGAAGGAAGAATGTTTTTGCATATAAATATTTTATTAATTTTTAGGTTTTAATGTACAAATTTATTATGTGTATATAAAAACTCATATAAGCAATACTTTTTAACAAATATTATCATTTTATATAAATATAAACTTTTTATTGAAGTGTTAGGATATGAATTTATGGTATTTGCCACCAATGTTATTTCCCAGTGGAGAAAATGTGGTTTTTGTAAGTTTTTTTTGAGTAAATATGTTTTTTGAGTAGGATTGCTTTAAGTATTCTGTGAGGATGTTAATTGTTTAATTGGAATATGTGGGGTGGTTGCCTATGGGTATTTAAGAGCAAGTTGTTTGGTGTTTTAAATGTTCTGAGGAAGACCCGATTGTGGGAAGAAAGTGCTCAACTTGTATTTTTGGAGAAATCAATAAAGTGTTTGGATACCTACAGTGGTTGTGGAGTGGAAATCTGTATCATTCTTGACAGTTTCTGCTGTGTTTGGTTACTAAATCTGAATAGATCCTTTTAGTTAATCCTCAAGAAAAAAAATATCTCTTAGTCAAACGTGTCTGACTTCTTTCTTATAAGTGGCTTAGGAAATAATTATGCAAACATTATGAATTTAGTAAATAAATGGAATAAACAATTTGGATGGAATTTAACACAAAGATTTTTGGCAACCTGGAGGTCATATAAAACATGAATAAGATTACACTGAATTATATTCAAGCTACGATTTTAATGTTTCTTATGGAGTACTGATACCAAGCAAGACTGCACATCTCACAGCACCTCAGTGCATCTGGCATAACTCTGTTCTTTTGGGCTGCTATCAATATATTTGATGACGCTGTCCAAAATTTAAAACGTTTCTGGAAAAGGTTGGTGTCAAATATGAAAAATGCATAAATCTTGCATTAACTGTACATCCACGTCTGTTTGATATACTATGCAAATCAACTAATGTCACTTGTTAAAAAAAGCATTTTTTGGTGTTTATTTATTTGGAATCAAGAGGCACCATTCATATTTCCCATTAACAGGCGGTGCTGACTTTTTTCCTGATTCAGATTATTTTCAGAGGATAGACATTCTGATGGCTTCAGCAGGCTGGCGAAGTGGGATATGTTATGTAAAATAATAAAAATCTGAAAAGTAAAAAAATAAATAAATAAATAAATAAAAAGAGTTTTGACAGATTTATCTCAATGTCTTCTGCAAAGAGAAAGAGAGCAGGGCAAAGCACATTTTTTTAGGCAGATGACTGAGTCATGTCTTGACCCAATAACTGTGTGTTCATCTTGAGTGTGATATCCTTATTGCTAAGTGATGAAAAGTCATTTATTGTGGCATGTATAGACCACCAAGTGAATATTTGTGAGTGAAAGTGGGATAATGTTAGTAAAGGTGCTTTACAAGTAGCAATGATCTGTGTTATTGTAGGGTTCTGCTTATTGTGGACTTCACCACCCATTCTTGTTGGCATTACTGTATCCCTCATATACAAAGTGAACTGACGAACAATGGACTTTTCCTGTTTAGCATCAGAGTAAAGAACCTCCAAAGCAAAAAAAAGAGGAAATTCGTGCCCTGGTGGCTGAAAATCAGGTTACCAGTAAGAAAGTAGCAAGCTACTTAATACTACAGTAATTACTTGGTGCAATATGGAGCAGTGGAGATGGCAGTGCAGCTTAACTTCTATACTTCTACGGGGAGGCAGTCAGTATGAGTGACTTCTTTATGAGTAGAATGCATGCACATGTGTAAGACCTATGTTAGATGTTAATAGTTCTGGCTATTTTTTCAAATGGTTTGCAACCTGTTATATCAAATATAAATTATGACCATTGGATAAGTTAATAAATAAAAATACAAATATCTTATGTATACCATTCCTGTTGCTAATTTACAGTACAGCCCTAGACAGCATTAAAAGCAGTCTGTGGTATCTGTTTATATCTGTCTATGCAGACCTCAGGAAGAAATCAAAACTATACCAGAAGCTCTCCACTTAACTCAGACCATAAACATTTACAGCAGGAATACTTGTAAAATGCTGCTTACTGTTTAGGAATGCAATCTTTGTTTTTTGATTAAGGAGATGTCTGTAAAGAAGTGTGGTAACTGCCTGAAACTCACAGAGGATCTTTTACACTTTGACATAAATAGTAATATCAGACCTATATCAGTACTTACACACCTTGCAGGTAACTGGCAAAGCACATTGATCCTAGTGAGCCAGGACAATTTCTGTACATAACCTTTTCTGCTTTGGGGAACATAATGAATCATAATGAATACAATATTGTTAATAAAATTATAAATCCCCAGTAGGAGCACAAATTCTTCATGTTCCTTCAGTATCATGCAAATACTGGTAATGTGCTTGCTATTAGTCAGTCCATGATTCTCAGAACACAGTGGAACATGTGCCTCCCATTTCCAAGGTCTGGGCTTCAATGCTGATCTCTATTCACTGTCTGTGTGGAGTCTACAGGTTCACCTCATATCTATGTGGGAGTTTTTGGGTACTGTCAATTTTTTTTCCTCACTTACCAAAAACAATCTAGTTGACTGCTTCTCTTAACGTATATATATTGCATTAATTATTGTCCTTGCAACTAGGATTATGGCTGAAAAGATTACAATTAACAGTTCATATAGCTAGCTAATAAACTAATAAATTAAATTAAAATCTCACCAAGAACTGTAAAGAAGAAAGTAACTCTAACATGCTTGCCAAGTGCTAAATTACATGATGTGGCAACTAGACTGAAAATATTGCAGAATCACTGTGACAACATCCTGGTCATTCTTCACTTAGGGGACAAAAATCTTAGGTGCACCACCCTTCCTGAGATGCAGACAGACAGGTTGGCACAGTCAGCTATATTAGTACTAGTACCACACTTACACTCAGCAAAATACTTCACCAAGTGCCATAGTACAGACGCAGAAATCTTAGCCATTTAATGGGTGGCTCAAAACATGATGTCACATATAAAGATTCAGAACCTGACCTCCTGGAAGATGTTGCAAATCCCAGGTTTGCTTTGTGGGTGACTTTTAACAGTTCTGTTCCAGGGAAATTCACATAACGAATGGGACATCTGTACTTGTATTCAGTCTACTTTATACAGAATCCAAATTCCTGCATTGTAAATGGATGCAAATGCAAAGAAGATGACATGAGGGAGGAATTTGTGAGTGATAGCATTCTAAATAATAAAGTGGGCAACCCTGATACATTTCTGTTTAAGGACAGCATTGAAGTCATACTCTCACAAAAAAATAGTTTGAGGATATCTCTGCTATGCTACATACTGTGGGATATGGTCCCTATTATTGTTGCATCCCATGCTGGAGGGCAGCAGAGTTTCTTTCTCTCTAATAGTTCACCTCAGATCTAGTCTAAAACCTAGATAAACAGGATTAACACTTGTCAATACTAGAGATAATACAAACAAATGGTATAACTTTTAAAAACAGAGGTTGGGAAACTAATAAGTATACATAAATGGAGAGATGGTCTTTATTGATTTCAGAACAGCTGTTTTATCTAATACAAAGACTTCAGCAGAGATGGAGAAATTGCCTTTATTGATATCAGGATGACCATTTTTTATCTAATACAAAGACTTTATCAGATCGATTTTATTTTTTTGTACAGCAATCCTTTAAATATGCTTACCAGTAAGAGCAAAGACTCTCCAAGGCAGAAAAGTGATTATTCATTCCCTAAGGAAGGGGCAGGTGCTATATTGTGCAAATAAAATAGTTTAGGAATAATGTGGCTAATGGAGAAGGTAGAAAAGAAAAAGTGGTTCAGCAGCCAATGGGTGCTCCCCTTCCTGGTTTCTCAGATGTTGGGAGAGAGGCATAGATGAAATTAACTGGTGAAAAGGAGCAGGGTCCTGTTGGTCAAAGGGAGAAAAATTAGGGGAAATATATGGAAGGAGCACTGTGAGAGGTATTCCAAGATATTCATGAATGATGGGGTCACACTGGAAATCTGACAGCATGTAGTGATTTTTGTAATTTATAAAATTTGAGTTAAATTCTTATTATTTTGAAAGGTAATGTAAAGGATGTTTGTTCACAGATCACTGTTAGAATAAAAATGGAGACAATTTGTTCCTAGATAAAGCTCACTCTGGGTTTGTGAAGAGATGGCCCCACCCTTCTAAACTTAGCATCATCTTTTGACCAAGTAACTGCTATACAGAAGAAGGTCTGAGAGCTCATACAGCATATTTGAATCTATTAAAAGCATCTGACAAGATCCCACACATAGTTCTATTGGATAAGTTACACAGGGAAAAATAACTGGATCAAAGGCACAAAATACTGGAGTTAGAGTGGTGGGATTACTCTCATACATAGTGTCCATAACAGTGGAGCGCACAAGATTTTGACCCATGCCTTTACTACTTGGTTTCTTCTTTTCAGAGGTCAAAGTGAATAACTACATGAAAGTGACAAAATACACAAGAAATGTTATTCACCTAAAGAACTTTGTATGAAACCCAGCATCTATTTTTTTTTTCAGCAAAGATTTTTTTGATCTCCCCATCCACTCAGTTACCATCTTCCTTCACAGAGTAGAGCCTGTGGTCACTACATCCATCCATGACCCTGAAACTGTAGGAGATCTGCCACAAGGCCCACCTCTGCAAAACTTTTCACTGAGAATATTGTCATTGTGTAATAGCCTGTGGTTGCTACATCCATAACTGACTCCAAAACTGCAGGAGCTCTGCCAGAAGGCTCACCTCTGTAAACGTTTTCATGTGAATATTGTTATTGTCTAATAACCTGTGGTCACCACATCCATTCTTGCCACTGAGACTATAGGAGTTTTAAGTCTCGCATATGTGAAAGTTTTTGGTGAGAATATTATTATCATGCAATGTAAGCAAGTTTAACCTGAATAGTCTTCCTGTGTATTAACTTTATCTAGTCAAATACATGCCTGCCCTGTGCTGGAAAGTGTCAGTGACACTCCCCAAAAGGAGTAGTCCTTGCACTCTAAGGGCCACTTACTAAGTTGGCCACTGTCCTTTTTTTGACCAATAGATTACACTGTATATGTAAGTTACTTAGTCTCCCTAGCTTCCTAGTTTCTGCATTCAGTAAATGAAAGAAAATCTGTCGTACTTTGTGCCTCCTTGTTAATTGCTCTGTACCAGCTGTAACCTGATTGGTGTCTGTAATAACTCACCTGAGGAAAGGAAGGGTCAGATTCTCTCAGCGACTATCTCCCAATCTATACAATCAGACAACTCTCACATCCACTTAAATGGCGTGTTTATAAAATATCACACAACCTGTCCAAGTTTATCCCAGAAATATTCATTATTATCCTATCATCTATTAACTGGAACATCAAAAAATCCTCCCTTTAGATGATGCTGTAAATGAATTCAGTACAACTTTCCTAAATATCCTAAATATTGTAAATAGCATTGCACTTCTGAGACGGAAGATAATAAATAGAGTAATGCAATTTGGCTATCCCAAAAAGGCAGATTGCTAATGCAAGATAGCAAAAAGCTTGGAAATAATGGCATGAATACAAAACCCCAGAATATCTTGAAAACTTGAGAAAAGTAATAAAAAAGTATACCATGCAAGATTCAGAACAATAATATGCACAACTCTAAAAAATTCTGGTCAATTATTTTAAGATATCTTGCATCCTGGCGAAATATTCAACTCCACTCTCACATTAACTCTCCACTCGAAACTGCAATAGATTTCAGCTTATTTCATAGATAGCATAGCATCCCTAACCAAAGATTCCTCAACATCTAATCCCAACCCTGCCCAACAGCATGTCACCATGTCCAGTTTCACATTCAAAACTGTGCCTGCATCCTATATAAAACTACTTTTAAGCAAAACTCAAACCATTCTTTACCTCAGCTTCAGCTGATAACCTTCTAAGTGAGCACCTTAAAACAGCAGCCAGTAGCATTGCTTATCTTGTCTCAGTCCTTATAAACAGGTCAGTCGAGGAATCCCACATTCCTTTCTCTGGCAAAAGTCACACATTATCTGTCTACACAAAGGAGGAAATTCAACAGATATCATTAACTTTAGACCTATAGCAATCTTACCCCCCCTCCAAAATACTTCAAAAATGTATTCAAAAACAATTGGTAAACAATATCCTGCAGGAAAAACTACTAACCCTCACACAACACAGCTTCCATCCCTCTCATAGTACTAGCACTGCACATCTAACCTTTGCAGATACTGTCAATAAAGTTAGAGAGAGCAGCAAACTAGTTTCCTCCTTATTTGTAAACTTGGTCAAAGCCTAACTAGATCTAGCTTTGCCCACACTTCTTTGGTTCTAAAGCTACATATCCAATAGATATCAGTCAGTAAAATGGCATTTCATCCTCTCTGCACACCTCCTGCTCACCATTGACATACCACAAGGCTCTATCCTTGGTCCCTCCTCTTCAAAATTCTTACCAACACTTTCTACACATCCACACAACAGGCATTCCTAATATAATACCTAGATGAGTCCACACCTATGCACATCAGACAGCCTTGCACATTTCCAAAAAATTGCTCAGGATGCTTTATCAGCTATTGTAACTCACAACTCATGCTACCCCCCCCAAAAAAAAATATATATTTTTTCACAAAATCCCTTTCTCCTAAAAAAAATAAATACATAAAATCTTCTCTCTTAATAGTACAACCACTGAAGTCACTTCTCATAGCAAATTATTAGGGATGATAGTGGAAGGTAATCTTGGATCTTTATTAAATCACAGAGCACTTAAAAAAGCAAACGGTGATTAATCGACCCTATGTAAGCAAAAGCTTACAATTTCGCACTGTCAGAACAGTGATTTTTTTTCCTAGGGAAAAAAATTGCTGTTCCAACAACAACCAAAAACAAAAAAACATACTTTAAACATTACATTAAGTGGGGTCTTTGCCCCACACCCCCTACTTAAATATGCCAACTCTGAGACAGCACTACAGTGCCAAAAAAGGCAAAGTAATGAAGCGGCCAAGTAAATTTGCTTAGAAGCCGCTTCGATATTTTGCCGTTTCAGGCTTTTGAGTTAGACCAAGATGCATTCAAAAGAATGCTTCTTTGGTCTTCTAATAGGGAACCCGTAATCTTAAATTCAAACTGCCCATACAAAATTGCAAAAAAAAGCAAAAACTAGGGATGCTTTATAGAGCCAAACTTTCCTCATTAATGAATCTAAAACTACACTTGCCACTTCTTACCTCCACGTCTCGCTACTTTATGGTGTTCTTATCCTTGTTAACCTTGAGGTATCACAAAAAGCAAAACTTGAACAATGCTATTATAAAGTGGATACATTTGCAACAAATGCCCCTTTCAGAATCCTCTAAAAAGGGTTCCCTTTTGAAATGTCAAAACTCAGAATGCTGAGTGCCAAAATGCCAAAAAGAACTAAAAAAAAAAAAGACACAGAACATGGTAGAAGAGCAAATTTCTAAAATCACTGTTTTCCTTAAAAATTCTTTTTACTTGGGGGAGTGGGGAGCTGCATCCCCCCAAACTTATGTATAATAACTCAGAGTTTGCATACCTCAGAGAAAAGGGAATATTCTGAGAAATGGCATCTCGGACTTAGTATGTTTAAGTCTGATCATTTGGCAATTCAGTCTCTGTAGTTTGGGACTTACTCTAGCAGCTCCTGATTAAAATGATTACCACTTAAAAACCTAAATTGGTTAAAACTACTCCATCAACTTACATATGCACAGCGTCTTACCACCTATAAAATTATCCATCGTCCTTCTGCTTGTCCAGCACTAAATACCATTCTACACAATTATATTCCCACTTGGTCATTAGGATCCGATGAACAAAAACTTCTCTCTGTCTACAAATCTGTCAAATATGCTGTTGCATTTTCTGTACTCATACCATGTTGCTAAGGCCTGGAATATGTTAACTATACACAACAGGTCAACATACTCCTTCCAGTCATTTAAAACCATTCTGAAAGCCTTCCTAGCCAAAATCTGGTTCTGTTCTTGCTCAGTCCCATGATAATCTATATCCCTAAATACCAGCACATACTTTTTTTTGTCTACTAAAGATACATACAAGCATGATAAACCCTCCAGGTAGGCTCATTATTTCAGTCTGTGAGCATTTTCTTCACAATGTAGGTTTGATATTGCACAAATTATTACTTCCTTATGCCCAGAAAATGTCTGCATATATAAAGGATAGCTTTGATTTTTTGAAGAAAATGTCTTCGTTAGCATGGAGTAAAGATAAGTATTGGGTGGTACTAGATGTAAAAAGTCTGTAAACCTCAATTAAACATGCTGACAGTTTAAAACCTATTATGTATTTTCTGGGGGATAGTCCATTTTCCAACTTTATAACTTGAGTTGGTGAATTTTTGTTTAGAAAATAGTTATTTTTGTTATGATAATCAAACGTTTAGGCAAAAGCAAGGAGCAGCCATGGGGGATCCATTTGCACCCATGTATGCTAGTTTATTTATGTTACTCTATGAGGTTACATTTTTGTTTAGACAAAACTTTGTGAAGAAATATGTAAATTCTTATTTTAGATACATAGATGACCTGATTTTTATTTGTGAAGGTGGTCGGGACTAGCTGCACAATTTTGTTGCTGATTTACACAATAACCCATATGGGTTGTCTTTTTGATATTTTACAACAAGGTACAAAGGTTGTGTATTTAGACCTTGTTTTGGAAGGAAAGGAAGATGGGTCTATCATTACTGGTGTGCATAGCAAGTTTCTGGATGGTAGTCAATACCTCCATGCCACCAGATGTCATTCTCCTCATTTGTTAGAAGCTCTCCCTTATGGGGAGCTTTTATGGTTATCAAGAATATGTAGTGACAGGAACATTTTGGGACAAGAAATAAAGAAATCAGTAGATATGTTTTTAAGAAGGGGGTATGACCCTATAAAAGTGCAAGAGGCAGAATTTAAAGTTGTTAAAGGTTTGATGGGACACAAGATAATTGAAAGGAAAGGGGGTTGAGTACAATATTGAGGTACAGTGCTTGATCAGCACAAAAAAGATCCAATATATTTTGTGTCCATATATAATACTAAAAGTGATGAAATTGTAGGTTTAGTTAAGCATTACTGGAAATATTTGTTACAGGATAGATTTCTAGCAGCTATATTACTGGAACACCCCTCGTTTTCATATACAAAAGGGCAAAAGCATAAAAGATATGTTGGTGCATGAAGCCTTTGTTATGCCAGTGGCCAATATGCAAAGGCCTTTAAAAAATGCAAGGACTTTGAAATGTGATAAATGTGGTGTGTGTTCACATATTAAATTGTATTTGGGAAGATGAATGTATATTGAAACAGAAATTATTGTATAAGGAATGTGTATATATTTTAAAATATAAGACTTTGGTTCCTAAGGGACTGAATAATGAACTAAACTGGAAGTGTTTGCTTTAAGAACAAAGTGGTTTCAATTGTTTGATTGGATGTAATTTGTGTTTAAATTTTATAAAGGTGGAGTTTTATAAAGACTTTTTTTACATTCCAAGAAGGTGGTGACACCAAGGTGCTAGAATAAAACATTGAATTTTTACTGTTCAGTTGTCTTATTTAGAACATTTAGCATATTTTACTTTCTTCCACGTTTTGGATCTTTTTGATCATTGTATTTATCTGGAGATTGGAGGTCTTTGTCATGGTTTATGAAAACATACTTGTTCATACTTTATGCATCCTTAATCACCCTTCTTTACTCACTTCCTTACTGCAATCAGTTTTTGTCCCCTTACTCTCTATACAAATCTGTCATAACCCTGCTTTTTCTCACTTTATATTGCAATTCTGTTTGCCTTATACTAACTTATGCTTAATTTTTATAAACTGGCTAAAATGTGTCCAAATATTATATCATTGTTATACAAGTTGTATCTATTTTTAAGCAACGTTATCTCACTTTGTCTAATTTAGTATAACTAGCTAAGCTGTAGATATTTTAGTATTATTTTTGAAGATTTTTTTAAGTGTATTGTTCCTAAACCATTTTGGTAATACTTTGGAGCTTTTCTGCCCCCTGAAAATGGGTACCTACCTAGTCAGACTTTCCTGGTAATCAAACATCAATAAATAATACATAAAGATGCAAAATGTAAAGAGCTATATAAATTCTGCTGCTAATTTTTAGTGAAAATATAGAAAAAGATTTAACAAATTCAGAAAGATATATAGAACTTACATTTTTTTCTGTAAAGGTGCAATAAAGATATGAAAAAGAAGTACAAAATGATTTTTCCTTCTTTAGAAATGCAGTAGATTTGTGAAAGTGAAAGACACCCACATATGCATAGTGCTACTTCCCTGCAAAACTACATTATCTTATTTGAGACTGGAACTTTTTGTTTGTCTAAGCATTTCTGCATTGGGAAGTTATTTAGATTTAAATTTGTATTTCAGCAGGTAATGAAAGAGTCAGGACTTCCTTATCTAATGCAAAAGGGACTTGTCTGGGAGATTGTTCTAGATAGATATTTTCTAGTACAGACTCATTCAAAAACACTCCTCTGGAAATTCTTAAGTCTTGAGTTTCTTCTTTCTCTGTTCAGACTGCAGTGGTTCAGTTGGTGTCTTATGTCTGGACTGTCTGCTACTTAAAATCAGAAAGCTCATATATTCTAGCTTTCTGCATTTGACTAGCACGTCTAGTCAGAAGTTATCAGATTACAGTCATCATTAGTTAGTAAGTGCTAGATTTAGCTAGCTGTTAGTGTTTTTAGGTCATCTTATAGGTTCATTCTACACAACTTTTCAAAACAATTTATTTTACATCCATGTACAATAATATGCCTATCTGTATATTTAATTTTAAGTATATTGCATAATTTCTTTAAGTAAAGAATTTTATTATTAATTTTGAAAAGCTTGTGGATGGCAGTTTAATAATATATTTAAGGGTAACCACAGTAAGGTGAATTTAAATTCATAGCATCCACTTTTTATAACAAATAAACTACTCAGCTATAGTAACCATAATGTATTCTGCATTCTTTGTCTCTGCCACCTGATGGCCATTAGCTCCTCTCCTTGCAAGATGTCTCATTCTTTTCCCATAAATGTTTAAACTGCTTGTAGACTATTTATTTATTTATTACTGCCATTTCTGCTACTTTGGGGATTGAGACTTCTATCATTTATGTTTTTATCATAGTTGCTTAAACTTATTGTAGGGTTATTATTTACTTTTGCCATTGCTGCCATTTTGGCTGTTGTGACCTCCTAAAATAAGTTCCTTGTACCAGATGACTAACATATATTGGTGCGCTTATCCTTATATGACTTAGCCAAAATGAATGACCAACAGACTTTTATCCTATCTATTACCAGCCCCAAAAGTACTTTGTGTTTTTATGCAGCATAGAAACTGCCAGTACTCACAGCCAATTGACTACTATTTGACATACATGATACAACCTGTCATAAGTTAAGTTTTTATACAGCATAGAAACTAGCCTCAATCACCTACACTGCTGCACAGATATGCCAAATTAAAATGTGCTAATGCCAACAAATTGCTTCCCAAACTTCCTAGAACCAGGAAGATAAAGTCTTAGCAGAGGTCTACAGATATGATACCACCACCATCACATATAGTAAGGCATCACCAGGCTGCAGACCATAAACCATCTACTACTAAATATATGAGTACAAACAGAAATATCACAGTAAATGATGACTCCACTGTCATGCACAGTGGTTCAGTTATAAGGTTGGACAAGGACTGGGTGACAGTTGTCACTCTATCAACAAGATTTGTGATGTTACAAGGAACTTTCAGTCATTCACAACTGGAAAATATAACTGTGACCTTGTTTTAGCCCATGTTGGTGATCCAACCTGAGGGACATGAAGACAGACATTTTGGATCTCACTATTCATGTGTCAAATGTAGATAAGACTCTGGTCCAAAGTAGAATCCTAACTTCACTCAAAATTATGCCTAAATTCAAAAAAAGATAATTAGATGCAACAAATGTACACTTACTTAGTGTTATTCAAGGAAATCCAGTATTTGTCAGATTGAAACAACATGGTAGGCAGATCAACGTGCTTCACAAAGGATGGCATGCACCTTTCTTTCCATGGCTTTCCCTTACAGAAGCCATGCACACCCCCATCCCCAACCATTGATAGTTGTTTTCTTAGTCTTCATCAATTAAATCACGCCACCCCATGTGTTCAGGGAGCATTCCCAACTCACACCTTTCCTCCAGGACAAGTAAGCGGGCCTCACGCTTTCACAGCTCTCCTTCTCTACCTGTCTCCTCTACTCCTGGGTACCCCTAATTAAATTTCAGTGGCCTGGGTCATTGTCAAGGCTTCATCTATCTGTGACAAGAAGTCAGGTTACCATAACATAGTATAGTTGATTGATTAAGACTGCACAGCAGTATTAGTTTGTAAACTTGGTGTGCTAGACATATCCAGCTGGTGATAGAGAGGTATCATAATAGCAGGAAGGTGCAGTCCCTCACTTAAAGGGTGCAGGGAGCATGACCCCCAACAAAAAACAATTTTTATTTGTCCTTTTGTTTTTAGATGATTTTGCATGTTCTGAAGTTGTTTCTCAGTGTTTTTCAGTGTTTGTGCAGTAGCATTGCTGATGTTTAGTGGCCAGTGTCCCTAACATCAATGTTTTGAGGTTCTGCATAATGTGTGTGTGTGTGTGTGTGTGTGTGTGTGTGTGTGTGTGTGTGTGTGTGTGTGTGTGTGTATATATATATATATATATATATATATATATATATATATATATGTCTACTTCATAACAATGAAAGACCAGAAGAATGAAATGCAAAACACTGAGACGAAAACAACGAAACCCCAGAACACCGGAAACACGTAAGTTTACAAAACACACATAACACACAAAAACACACACACAACTGCCCCACACTACTAAACAAAGCACCCTACACTAATGATAGGCGGGGGGGCAAGCCCCACTGCACCCCAATGTGGGGGGAGGCTGCACACCCCACTCCCCCCTTCTTTAATATTCTAACTCTGAGTTTGCACAGACACACAAGGCAAACACACACCCACACAGTAAAGTCCCTCACACACACACACACACACACACACACACACACACACACACACACACACACACACACACACACACACACACACACCACAGTCACAGCTCACACTTACACACAGCATTTCTCCTCACAACTCAAATATATATATATATATATATATATATATATATATATATATATATACACACACATATATGTATATTATAGTATGTATATGTATGTATATATATATATATATATATATATATATATATATATATATATATATATATATATATATATATATATATATATATATATATATATATATATATATATATATATATATATATATATATATATATATATATATATATATATATATATATATATATATATATATATATATATATATATATATATATATATATATATATATAGCATGTTGTATCTTTCGGCTTTTCCCGGTTAGGGGTCGTCACAGCAGAACTTCGGTCCACTAGTGATTGGCAGTAGATTTTTACGTACTGAGTTGCCAGCCCTGACGCACAGCCTTCAACGAAGGTACGCCCATTCATGCATGTCTCCACACAGAAGACGCTTTAGCTGAGAATCGAACAGGACAATGTCTTACTGTGAGGCGACAACGCTACCGCAGCACCACCACCGCAGCATCTGCTGGGTCAACTGGATGACATCACTCGTCATCTCTGCCTTCAGTTCCCAGGCTAACAGAAACTTAAAATTTAACACCTCTGTGTCAAAAATACTTATCTTTCAGATGTCTGCCTAGAGCTGGAAGTCATGAAACAGTTATTTCTGTTTCCAGACAATAGAAAGAACTTCTAGCTGCAGACATCCTGTCTTTTTGTTGAGATCGTATCTTCCCTTTATCAGGGATATTAGTAACACTCTGGGCCTCAGGCACTATAGTCCAACCCATTAAGTTATTAGGAGTTTATGTTTGAAGTTAGAATTTAAGGATAGGGCGTTTAGTACACATGCACGGCAGTTTAAGAAATCCAGTCTCTATGTTCCTAGTGCAGCACCCCTTGTAGCAGCCTTTAGTAGGCTAGTAGAGAATAATCTGTATAGAATAAGAGATTTGTGCAGTAACAACAGAAGGGGGAGAGGGAATTTGACCCTCAGACACAGGAGAGCTCTGATGGACCTGAGAAATGACTATATGTTAGCTATTAGACCTGTTGACAAGGGGGGTAGTGTGGCAGTTATGGACCATAGGTTTTATGATGGAGCTATGAAAGATATGCTAAGAGATGAGAAGTTCTATCTTGCCATAGAATGGGACGTGGTTGACCTGCACATAAGAAGGATCTCTATGATGTTAGGTGATGTACCTAAAAGTCATATAATTATTGAAGGATTGTATGATTATTTAATGGTTAGTGACCCCCTCATTCCTTTGATGCAGGGCATCCCGAAGATATACAAGTATGCTCAGAAGCCTCCTGTGAGGCCCATTGTGTCATATAGAGGGTGGTCTACGGAACCTTTTTCAATTTATGTTGAAAAACATCTGCGACCAGTGGTTGATTCCAATAAATATGTGTTAAGGGACACTAATCAGTTTCTTCTTGATCTTTATGAACATATGCAGGGAGTACCCATGGATTTGAACTACCTTATGGTGACCATGGATGTTCAGTCTTTGTTCATGGTTATCCCCAATGAGGAAGGTGTTCAAAGGTGCATGAGTACCTTAGGTGTCATTCTGGATTGAATGGTAATGTTATAGATCATATAGATTCGTTTTTGGAGGTAGTGTTGGAGAATAATATCTTCAGTTTTGATTCCCAGTACTATTTGCAGAGGGATGGCATAGCTATGGGCACTTCTTGTGCCCATAGCTACACCAGCCTTTACATGGTCGCCTGGGAGCAGGATTGTTTGTTTGAATTAGTTGAGTTTTGTGAGAGGGTTTCCTTTTATAGACAATTTTTGGATGACCTCTTTTTTATCTGGACAGGGAACATTGGTACACTGGCTTTATTTTTTGATCAAGTGAATGGTCTTGGTCAGTGTTTTGAAGTTCACGTATGAGTTTTCAGATACTTTGATTTCTTACTCGGATGTGTATTTAGAGAAAATAGCAAATGGAATGCTAAACACTGGAGTGCATAGGAAATCATGCTATTGGAATGCTTTATTGCACAGATATAGCATGCACCTGGGATATGTGTTTAAAAATGTGGTTAGAGGTCAAGCCATGAGGACTTCTCATTATAACCCCTCACAGGAAGGCTTTGAAACTGAACTAGAGAAACTATGTGAGAGATTCAAGTCTAGGGCTTATAAGGATGATGAGATTGAGATGGGAATACCTGGGATCTCTACTTTAAGAAGGGATGTAGCTACCCCCTATTTCTCAGATCCTAAGGAAATAGCCTTTGATCAGGTAGAAGCAGAGCACTCTATAGTTACAATGGAAAATGGTAATGTCAGGATCCCCCTTTTTTATACTAAGGACGTGGGCAGTGTTAAAGACGTCATTAGATCGCACTTGGAATTGCTGACTGTGGACCAAATGGTCAGAGAGGTGGTAGGGGATACACCAAGTTTTGTGTACAAGAACAGGTCCAACCTGAAGAAGTTGTTGTTTTATCCTATGAAAGGTAGGAAGGAGAATGTTTATGATACTTTTGGTACAGTTCCTTGCACTAGTTGTAAGTTTTGCCACTTTATAAATTCTAGTGGTACTTTTGTGCACCCCTCAAATGGCATGAGTTATGAGTTCCATGTCTCTGCAACTTGCCAGTTTGAGCATATGGTTTACCTTGCTACTTGTGTAGCATGTGATGGATTCTATGTGGGCAAGACAGATAGAATACTCAGAGACAGGATACGTGAACATGTTTATCAAATTAAAATTAAGTCCACAGTCAATGCACTATCTAAACATGTATTGGAGAGAGGTGACACACATATGTTCACCTTCAGAGTCATTGAAATGTTATCTACAGGTCCTAGAGGTGGTGCACTAGGAACTGCACTGGAACACAGGAGGCTAAATGGATAATTTGGTTTAGGGCAGACTTTCATCCAGGTCTCAATGACAAGGAACCCTTGAAACCATTTTTGAAGTCTAGAAGGCTTAGATAGAACCAATTCTTCACCAGTTGGTGAAGACTATTATATATTGTGTATAATAGGCACATGAAATTTGTGTCCTTATAAAATGAGAGTATTTATTAGTTTGAGCATATATTCTTATCAGTATTTATGTATTTGTATATTAAAATATGTATATTTTTTATGTTTTTTATATATTTTTTATGCATTTTCTTATATGTATTTCTTTATGTATATTTTTATATATTTGTTCTACATTTTTTATAATTAATGTTTTTAGAATAAGATGTTTGATAAGACTATGATCTTATCATTTTTAGAAAATGTTTGAATTCAGGTTTTTGGCGCCTTTTTTATTATATAAGGAGTTGTTATCAGTGATGCATTATTGCCTGATAAAGCCCTGTTGGGTGAAAGCGCTTACGGGATTTACCTGTTTGTTTCAAAAAAAAGACTTGCACTGGATGGAGTTGCTGCCTTTGTATGTGTTTTAAAACTTACCAGCTGTGTTTCGCTCTGATACCTGATTTTTGCTGTTAAACTTATTCTTTTCATGGCTGTTCTGGTTTAGAGCCCCCCCCCCTCCAGTACATAATTGACATCAGGGTTAATATGCACATGAAACCAGTATTTTGCATTTATCTGTATTAAATTGTAATTATCACATTTCCACATATCTAGATATTTTATCCTGATGCTTTTCAAGGCTGTCATCTTCTTCTTCTGCTCCATCTTATATCAGAGACCATACACTGATGTCATACACAAATAGGCTGATCTTTTTGTTAGTGCCCTCAAATGTGTTCACAATATCAGTACTTAAGGGCACCTGTCATAGCAATGACTTTGGAGAGAAACTGCCAGTCATTTTGTTTCTTATGATAGCATCACTGTTTACATCCTTCCCTCTTACAACATTCCCAACCACTGCAACATTATTCTGATAGCATCACCCTTCATGTCCCTCCATCTGACTTAATTCCTACGTCTACAACATTCTTATGTCTATGTCTATCACTCAGAACTTACCCAATAGTCTTGTGCAATGTACTGAATTCAGATCTTACTGAACTCCAGAGAGACCACAGTTGCTGAGACACCTATATCCAGTTCTGCTGTTCCTGCTACAGCTGTTATATGTACATTATAGTGCACACTGGTTATACAGTGCTACTTCTGAGTCTCTGATTACAT
Source organism: Protopterus annectens (assembly GCF_019279795.1). Classification (NCBI taxonomy): domain Eukaryota; kingdom Metazoa; phylum Chordata; order Ceratodontiformes; family Protopteridae; genus Protopterus; species Protopterus annectens. Next base: position 1,678,932,399 of record NC_056739.1, on the reverse strand, counting down.
GTTACTCTAGTGTCACTCCTACCTCTGGTGTTCCATATCCTTATTAAAAGCATGCAGTCAGACTTGTAAATGATTTGGTCTTCCCTACTCCTTAAAACTCACTAATACAATATCCAGTCTGCCACCCACCCTGTTTACTTAACCCAGACTACTGATTAACACTGCCCTCTTATCATTGTTATAAACCTGTATCATTAGTGTTGTAAGGGTACATGTGAGTGCTCATTTTCTGTGCATTTATGTGTGTGCACATCTTTCTACTCAGCCTTCCACTGCACTCCATTAAGCATCACCGTACAGATTTGTGACATATTTTGCTTTTATTTGACAACAATGTGATCCTATGGGGCATATTTTGTTATTAACATTTTGTTTCTCTCATACATTACAACCCCTTCTATTTGTGGAGTTTTTCAGAGAAAAGGTAGAGACATCTGACTTCAGTGGGTCTTAATTTGCTTAGTACTTTCTGCAGATTTTGTGATTCCGTCTGCAGCATACTCCTTCTAAGGTTAAATAATAATCTGTAAAATTGTTGATTCTCTTATGCAAGGAAGGTCAGTATCATTTATCCATGTAATTTAACTTCCATATTAATTTTCATGAAATCTAGAGAGTGGCAGAATAATTTGCAATGACATATTTTTCTCATTATCAAATCCTTACTGGTAATGAATATGCAGTCTACTTATAACGTCTGTATTACGACTACATTTTGTCATAATATTTTTACTGCTACAGTTACGTCAGGACTCAATGAGTATGTATAACTCAGTGAATTGTTTTCTTGTACAGGTCAGCCTGAAGTGTTTGCCATTTTAGTAGATATTAGTTTAATTATGTTTTACTGATGATTTTGAAATTTGAGCTCCTAAAATATGAAAACAAATCAAAACAAAAAAAATTGCTATTTTTCTTGTTGAACACCAGAGGTCAGTATTTACCTAAAATATGTTAATTTTTATTCTCTTACTTATATATTTATCCCCGAAGAATTTGCAGATATCTTTGTAAGCACATTTTTTCCTACTTTACAATATTGTTCATCTAAAGCCATAGCATTCAAAGATGTGACAAATTAATATAAAATTATGGTATGTTTCCTAAGAGTGAGTGAGGGTACTACAGCTCAGAATATGGCAGCTTCTAATACCACCTGCCCCATCATTGCTGCATTTTAACAGTTATTGAATAAAGGAACTTAACTAAATCAAGAAAATGAATTTCTCACTAAAATATGTAAGTTACTGTGTTCTTTGTCATGACAAAATCGGTAAAATTTTCACTAGCAAACTGTAGATATGTAGCCAACTTTCAGGCTTATAGGATAGAGTTTGGAAGAAATGCTGGTGGAGTTCAAGACTACTAAGTGAGTATGGCCTAGTCATTTTCAGAAGAAGGAAAGGTGTTGTACTGTAGCATACATGACCATTAATAATGTTTGGTTTGCTCAAGTTTATTTTCTCACCTCATCACACTTGAAATACAAATACCCATTGCCTGTAATGAAGTCATTTCATCGATTTAGGATTCAGTTTCAGTTTCATTATCCCAAACTCAACAATGAGACTAGTTTTAGAAGCTTAACACCCATACTGGAATCTCTGTGTGGCCTGAGTTGTTGCTCGGCTTCCTATTTATTTGATGTGTAAGGTAGCAATCCAAACATCCAAGTATAAAAGGACATCAGAAATGCAATGGGGTGCTGCTCAAATGAAAGTGTAGCCCTAGAATAAATACAGCATAAACAACTAGAAAAACAGAGTCTGCTTCAGTTTACTGCCACCAAACACACTGACAACATTGACCTCACAATTCTGTCACCTTAGCTGCTCACTACAAAAGAAAATGGATTGGAGGGTATCTAATCATTTTTGAGAGGGGTGGGATGCATCCCCCTGCACCTCCTAATGTGGTGGATTATCTCCACACTGCCCTTTCCTAAATATAAAACTACCAAGGTTGTACCAATTCAGACAAAAGGAATCAATATATTAGCCTTCTCTAAGTGGGTAGAATAATTCTCAATTTCTCAGAGCAAGAAATCTGGACAAGGCCAAAATGAAAGCTGGGCAAAGGCCCAAAAATGGGGATCGATTTTAAATATTGCACTTATAGACTTATAAAGTTGCTAGAACAACAGGTTTTGCATTTGTATGAATTTTCTGAAGGATATGAAGTCTGAAACTCAAATGTCTGCCATTACCTGGTGACTTCAGTCCTCAATGATTTGCCAGAAAACCACACATTTTATAAGGGACAGGATAAAAATATGAGGCAAAATTCTGGACAGTTGAGAGGTATGAATTTAGAGTGTGGGGGGTTTGAATGCAGAGCCAAACATTTATTTACAAAATATCATTGCTAACAGGACAGTGGCAGGCTTTTCTATGGTATGTTTATTGTGGCACATTCTGGGCTGGCATTCTATCATAAACTTGAAACACTGTCTGTTTAATGATTATGGAAGACCCCACAGTGTTACTGGCCACAAAGGCCTTTAATCTACTGCTGTGGCATGCCAGTTATCCCTTTTATAAATTTATTCACGTGATTAATAGGATGAGTGTACTGATCCCACATGACCTGTCACAGACTTAACACAGTTTGAAGCTAACAGCAGGCACACAGAGGCACTGTAATGAAACAACAAGTGGGACGTCATAAACTTTCAGCGCATGATTTATACAGGTTTGGAATCAGGGCACCCATTAACTGACCTAATGAGGGAATGGCAATGCATTGTGTCCAAACTATCAGATGCTATCTTGTTGAAACCTACAGGTGATAACAAGTCCGCAACACTCAGCAGCACTATTTTACTGCTAGCTTGCTGACCTAGAGATTGTACAATCACAGAGAAGGGAAAATAGTACTTGCCTTCCTTCATCTTTGTGCAGTCCCACAGTTAGCACATAGGGGTAGCAAAATTTGTGGGAATACAGCCCCCTACATGTCTGGTCCAGGATGCAGAAGGCTTGCATTCTGTAAAAAATACTAAATTTGTTGATTTTAATTCTGTTAAATGACCTCAATGGTCACTTGATGAGGGATAGCTTTGCTGGTGCAATCATTTTTGCTGAATCTGTCACTAGGACTCATGTAGTCAAGATGTAATTTATTGGTTCAGAAATACTTATCTATGATTACTTCTCTTTGATCTCTAAATCTGTTGTCAGCAGTCATAATCTGATAACCGTCGTAATGGTACAGTGTACTGTTTTTCCACTTCAAAACTAAAACATTGCAACATTTTCTGCTCAGGAAGATGTCTTCCTTAAAGCATTGGGGGCTCATAATAAAATGGATCTTTACTGTGGCTATGTAGCAAGACAGACAGTCATGAGGAGAAGGTTAACACTTGCACCACAGCTCCAGCCTCACACAGACCTACTAAACCAGCACTGGCAAAAGATACACATAAATACACAAAATCATACTCGGAGGGTCTAAATAAAAACCTGCAAAAGCATCAGAGAGCTCCATTGCAGACACCCACAAAACCTGCACCTCCCGTCACAAACCAGACAACACATAAAACACAAAATCAATGTGCCGCACAATCACAAGTACAAATATGACTCTGTCATTGTTCATGTTGGTGTGAACGACCTGAGCCGTACCTCCCTGGACTACATGAAAAGAGACATGGAAGAGCTGATCATGTAACCCAGATGGGTATGACCCTGACCCTGAGTAGCATCCTGCCCTCACCAAGAATGATACCTCAATATAAAGAAAAAATTATCAATTTCAACAACTGGCTAAGCTTCTGGTGTCACTCAAAGAGGATCCAGTGTCTGTCAGCCTGGGATGACATGCTCGACAAGCCTTGTTGCTTCACAAGAGACGGCTTGGACCTGTCACCCCTTGGCTTTCGAATACTGGCCAAGGCTCTTGCTGCCCCCATAGTGTCTTTTTTAGGCAAGTCTCAAAATTCAAACCCACCTCTGTAAACAGCACAAGTAAAAAACTGAGGGTTATGCTACTCAACACCAGGAGTTTAAATCTCAAAATGCATGCGCTCGAAGCACTCCTAAGTATGGAGAATGTCGGCATCTGTGCAGTAACTGAAACCTGGTTCAAGGCTCCAGAGAGCACTCCAGCACTACTGGGCTACAACTCATACCACACATTTCGGCCACAGAACACAGACTGAAACACAAAAGGAGGGGGTGCATCCATATTCATCAAGGATACCCACACCTCCAGGTTAGTGGCACAGCATGATACCTCTGAGATCATTCATGTGCAACTAACATTGGGTAAATCTGCAATGCAAATTGTGGCCTGCTACAGATCATGCTCCATGACCCAGGACCACCACTCCACCTTTTTGGAGCTACTGGAAAACATGAAAGTTCTACCGAACACCCTGATCTTGGTAGATTTCAATTACCCTACCATTAACTGGGAAAACTACTTGAGTACAAACTCCCAAGCTCAGCGCTTCCTGGAATTTATCAACTCAAATGCCCTGGATCAGCTGGTAAACTTCCCTACCAGAGGCCACAACATATTGGACCTGGTCATCACCAACATGGGCGACAGGTGCTCCGTACCGGAGGTCAACCCGTTACTGGTTAGATCACACCATAAACTAATCACCCTGGATGTCCACGCCCCACCACCACCCCCAACCAAGGAAACCACAGTGAAAATCTTTTCTAAAGCAAACTTCACCTTACTTAAGTCAGAGGTGGTAAGTTTCACAGCCCCCATGCTAAAGGATAACACTGCCCAAGATGCATAATCCTTTACAATTGCACTCTATGAGCACCTACAAGGATGCATGGATCATGCCATCCCTAGCAAAACCAAGACTCACTCCCCTAAGAGAAGGAAACCAGTCTGGTGGACCCTTGCCTTAAACAGATTATACAACAAAAGGAGGAAACTAGTTCCGAAAAAAAGCAAATCTCAAGAAGGAAAGACATCCCTGATCAGTATCAGTAAGAAACTAAGGTCCCTCATAAAGTCATCCAAGGCTAACTTCGAAAGAAAAATAGCCAAGGACTCGAAAGATAACCACAAGGCCTTCTTTAGCTATGTCAAAAATCTAAGTGGCAACTCGCAGATATGCTCTGAGATAGTGCAAAATAGCACAACATACACTGTGCCTACTGATATTGCCAACATACTGGCAGATAGATTCAGTGCAAACTTCACCTCCCTCTCACCTTCAAAAGGGCCCACAACAATATCGGAAAAGTTTAGTGTCCCGGAAATCACAGAAGCACAGGTGAAAACAGCCCTTTCAAAAGCCAAAAACACAGCATCAATGGGGCCAGATGGTGTCCCAGGCTGCGTCTTGCACGAACTACAGAACGAACTAACCTCCCCCACCTAAACACACTGTTCAACCTCAGCCTCTCCACAGGCTATGTGCCCATAGAATGGTGCACAGCAATGGTTATTCCACTCCACAAAGGAGGATCCACAACTGACCCTGGTAACTATTGCCCCATAAGCCTGACTAGCCTGGTCTGCAAGGCTATGGAGTGCATCATCATGGAACTCATTAACAAAGACATTGGGAACCTCCAAACACTTGACCTGACCCAGTTCGGCTTTGTTAAGGGCAGTTCATGCCTACTAAACCTGGTTAACTTCTTTGAGACAGTTACCAAGGCCATAGACAAGGGAAAGGTGGTTCACACAGCCTACCTTGATCTCGCCAAGGGATTCAACACCATTCCTCACTCGGGTATTATAGAAAAACTCACCAGCCTGAACATAAACCCCTACATCACAAGATGGGTTGCCAACTGGCTTACAGACAGAACTGACTCCAGGTCTGACTCTAAAACAGTTACAAGTGGTGTCCCACAAGGCTCAGTTCTGGGACCCCTACTGTTCGGCATATATTTATCAGAAGTACAGGCAAACACAGGAGGACTATGGCTAACCAAGTTTGCCGATGACTGCAAACTGGGAGCCATAATTGACTCTCCGGCTGACATGGACATCCTCCAAAAAGGCCTTACTGAGACAGACACCTGGTGTCAAAGTCATGGCCACAAGCTAAATGCCAAAAAATGCATAGTCATCCCATTTGGGAAAAACAAAACACCCATGAATTATCACATAGGTGGCAGCCCCCTTAATAGAGAAGAGGTAATAAGAGATCTGGGGACCCAGGTAGATATTAATCTCTCCTTTGACAATCATATTGCCAAAGTAGTTAGGAAATCCTTCTATGTGGCCCATCTAATTACTAAGGGGTTTGCATCTAGAAATAAAGAGGTTATAGTGCCCCTCTACTCATCACTCATCAGACCCATCATAGAGTACAATGCCCCATTTGGGATGTACCTCTCAAGACACTTCCAACAGCTTGAAAGACCACAAAACCACCTCACCAGGAGGATTACTGGCCTCAAACATATGTCCTATGCAGCCCGACTGAAAAAACTCTGGCTGTACTCAGTGGCATATCGCTTACTCAGCAGTGATCTCTGCCTGACTTACAAAGCCATGTCCAACTCAGAATTGATGGTCATGCTCCACCTAAAGAAATCCAAGTCACTGCGAGCCACGTGCTCCAGTGAGCTAAACCTCACCACAGCAATAAATAGAACATGCTGGAGGCATAGATTCCTGTCACAGAGACTCCGCATGCTTTGGAACAAAATTCCTAACTACATTAGGCAGAGCCCCTCACTAACACTCTTCAAGAGAAGCCTTGACGAGTGGATGGGTAACAGAAAGTACACCCCTGGGATCACTTCATTGGCTCTGCTTGACAGAGGCTCAGTTAATTAATCAATGGGGCGGCGAAAGCTGACAAACTCTGGCTAGGCTTATAAATGCCCCCGGGCAGATAGCCTAGTACCTACCTATGAACCTATGAACCTATTAAAAATGAAAAGAGCTGTCAGCTAACCTAAATTCTAGCCTCAGTTTCTCAAATACTAGCTTACAGCATGGCTGGGTATCTCCACAGTCATACAAGAGTTATGCAAAGGATACTTGTGAAAATATTACTGTAGCAGCAAGAAAATGCTTTGCCTCATATCTCCAAGAGTGTGCAGAAATGTGTGCAATATGGTACAAATGGGGTAAGCCTTGCAATGTTAGTCATTTTTTTGATGATCCATGTTCTCATTTGATTTGTGCAAAAATACAGAAAGAATAATACAGTTGTGAAATAATTCTTCAGAGTTTCACCCCTTTGGATTTACTTTATTTTCATCTTAATTTTCAGATAAGAGAACTAGGATCAAGTTGGTCTATTTTCAAAACAAGGGTGGGAATTCAATAAAGCCTACAAGGAGTGATTTTCCATGTAGGCATAGTGTCATGGCCCGAACATGGAAACCAGCCACCGAGTGATCCAATAAATAGAGCAGAAGGGCGTTCATGAGCATGCGGACACAGAAATGTCCATGGAATACAAATAATCTCATAAGCTGGTGAAAACCATGCACATGAGTGTGATCTGTGATCCAGTAAGCACAAAGGCACCTATGTAGGTGCTGTGTTGGTGTCAGAAACATACACAGAAAAAAACGTGTACCGAAATGTAAATTTTAAACAGGGGCGTAAAAGCTCAAAAAGAAGGTTGGATATTGCAATGAAGGCATGAAAATAGCCAAAGCTATGGCCAGTGAGTTCAAAAAGCAATGCAAATCAATAAAAAAATATTATTTTTTTAATACATATATTACATTTGCATGGCAAAAGGTTTAAATAATGAAAATGATGCATTTTCAAAAATAATGCATGACAGTGCCCTGCATGCAGAGTGTACAATGGTAGGTTTCAGTTGTTGCGAATGAGGCAGGCCCTGCAGTAGTGAAGTATCCAGGGTATATTCAAGTAGCTGTATGCAAATAAGCTGGGATAACTGAATAGCAAAAAGGGCTACTGTGTCCACAGATACAACCCATAGTAGGGATAGAACCATGTAGATAGCAGTAGAACAGGTAGCTGACATCAAAAGGGGGTGTGTCACACTATGTTTAAGCAGATTGGAACTCAGCGGCGCCTGTATGTGTTCAGCTAAGCAAAGCTATGTGGGGGGGGGTGTCCTGTGCTGCTAAGCTGTGTTTAACCCCACGGTGCATGTTTTGGCTGGTTTAAGCTAAGCTGAGCATGCCCGTGTGTCCAGACTACTGAGCACTGTTTATATAGTGGAGTGGGTTTGTGTGCCACACCTCAGTGCTTAGCAGTGAAAGAAATAAAAATAAACAAATAACTAAATAAATAAATAAATAAAAGGAAATAGCATGTGGAAGCCAATCAAGTATAAATGACTGATAAGCCTTGTTCCACTGCCACTGGGCTATTCAAAACCTTCAGTGATAAACCTGGCAGGTGGAATGCATCATAGTCATCTAATCACACAGGCTGCATCTGCAGCACACCACAATAAAATATGCATACAACCTACAATCTGAATTTTCCCACATACTCTGCATCACTGGAGTACACACATGGGAATTTTAACTGACAAAATGACAGGGGCTGCTGCTGCTCTGCTATATCTGTATGCGCTAAAGGCTGAGGTCAGTGCTGGTGCTGATGCTGACAATAGGCCTAGACTGAGAAGGAGACAAGTGTTCAGGCCCAGGGTAACCTTCCAGGGGCTACATGATCTGGAGATAGTAGATTGGGATCACTTCATTGGCTCTGGTTCTACAGGGTAGACAGGGACATACTACAAGAACGCACCTAGCTTTGCCACCCTCAAATCAGACCCAGAGCCAACAGAGGTGAATCCATCCCAGTATAAACAAAGGTATGTATAGCCCTTAGAATACTTTTCAAAGACCTTCTGGGGACATGATGAGGTCTCACAGGCATCTGCATCCAGGGTACTCCATCACTTCTTGGCTGCCATGCAAACACATGCCAGTGAGCACATGTATTTACCCTGCACCCCTGAGGAAAGGGCCAGCAATATGTATCTCTTCCACCATGTAGCACACTACCCTGAGGTACTGGGTGCCATAGACTGCACTCATGTCCACATCAAAGCACCATCTGGTGATGAGGGTAGAGTCTATGTTAGCCACAAGTGGTATCACTTCAACTGCCAGGTTGTGTGTAATGTCCAGGGCATTATCATGAATGTGTGTGTTGGCAGCCCTGGCAGTAATCACGACTCCCACATCTGGCATGCATCACAGCTATACCAGACATTTGCCAGGGGGTACATCCCATATGACCATCTACTGGGGAACGCTGGCTATGCACTGGAACCATGGATTATGACACCCATCAGAAATGCGCACCCACCTACCGATGAATGCAATAATGAGGCACACACACAAACTAGGACCATCATAGTGCATGTGTTTGGGCTGCTGAAGTCACGGTTCCGCTACCTCGATATATCTGGTGGAGCCATGCAATACTCTCCAGCCACATGTGCACACATGTTCACAGTATGTGCTATGCTACACAATACAATCCTGAAGAAACAGCTGTATCAGGAACATCACAGAGAAGAGACACACAACCCCCCACCAGTGCCAAGGTCCCCATGGCTACAGGGGGACTTGGAGGAGGAACCCCACAAGCCTGTCCATGCAGGCAGACATAGGAGTGCCCAGCATGCCATGGCCTTGGCAAAGAGTCTATGCATAGCACATGCACTGACATCCTAGGGACCTAGGGACTGACACCTCACTCTGACTCACATACATAGTAAAAAAGATGACAGCTACACCACACGACCTGTACCTTACCATGTATTGGCTGTGTTCTGCATGCATCTGACAGAGTCAGCCCTGAAGCACTGTGATCTCAACTGCTACAGGCAGAAAGTAAGTCACTCTTCTTTACAACTAATGTATGGGGTACTACACTATGGTAGCATATGTATGGACCTGCTGCTTGCTAGGGAATAAAGTGGGATACTGGGAAACCTGCAGACAATTAACAGCTATGTGGGACAACAGGAGTTCTCAGACCAATACTGACTACCCCATAATATGCAGTAGGCCCCAAGGCAGCAAAATCCAATGCACTAAGCAAGGGAAATGACAAACAGCGGGGTCATAGGACAGATGCATGACTGCCAATGATAGAGTCCCCTACCCCTAAGAGATCCATGTTCCCATACAGATGCATTAACATTATGTTTGCAAGGTAATAGCAGCAGGCCACACAATACCAGGGCTGTCCAAATCAACCTGGTGACATGTTCCATTTCCATAATATGTAGGGGTCAATGTGCTATGTATGTCTGTGCTTCATAGTGTCATGAATTAAACTGTACTGTCAGGTGGCTGTTGTGGCTTAATAGGCTAAGTACCTTGCCATGGTTGGTGGTGTTCATGGTTTGAGACTGGCTGTGCCACTATTTTGCATGTGAGCTACACCTATGGTAGGAGTTCTACATACTGTCCATATGTCACTATTTGTTACTGCAAGAAAGATGGACAAAGCCAGAGCTAATGGAGGAACAGGGAGCCACAGATAGCTCTGAGTTACCTACACAGTGGCTAGTAGAACAGCAGGTTGTAACAAGTCAGAGTAGCAGCAGGATGTTAAGGCCATCATGTAACTGTGTTAGTACTTACAACAAGTCAGTGGGCACCAGCATACCTCTCAAATGTGCAGAATTTTGCAGAATGTCCACAGTTTTGCTTCATATGTCTGGTCCAGTTTTCATAACATTGCAGTTTTCTAGCAAACTAGTGGTAAATTAGTAAAGGTTGATGGTAGAATAAAAAATGAAAGACATTTGAGATGCAGACTTCATACCCTTCAGAAAAGTCATGCTAATACAAAACCTATTATTCTACAAACTATATTGTCAGAACAATATTAAAAAATTGTTCCTATTATTGGGCCTGTGTCCCACTTTTATATATGGCTTTGTTCAACTGTCTTGCTCTAACAAGTTGAAAGGTATGGGCACCATGTAGCATTATAATAACAATTCAACACAAATTGTCTGAGGACCGGAACAAACATATGGGGCGCAATGCTGGATATCCTGCAAAACAGGTACAGTCAGAGGTGTGAAGTCTGTAACCCTGTGTGTGGTGTTACATCTTGTACCCCAGTCACAGCATACCTACAACATAGAGCTGTAACTGTGGACAAAGCCAGGAACAGGATCAGGACAAAGGCCAAAAGATAAGGAGAAGGATGAACTACTGGCCAGACAAATGTAGAAAGTGCAGGCTGTGCAGTAGCATGAGTTCCCTGCTGTGTATGGAGTCAGTAACTCAAACGTCTGACAGCAGTTCCTCATGTCAATCTATAATGATCTGCTACTGATGTACCAGGAAATCACATTGCTTTGTAAAACTTACAATACATAAGATAAAAAACCCTGTTCAGTCTAATACAATCTGTACGCACCCTAGGTATGAGTCAGATACAGTTGGGGAATCTATTGGGCATGCTATCAGGAAGATGCTGGACTGTTGAGTCAGTGCAGCAGCCAACTGGCTGTAGGACACAGAAACCTGGACTGGAGTACAGGTAGGTCTGGACTGGAGTCCCCTTGTAATTGCTGACAGTCACACTGGGCATGCTCTTACTCTTATATAATTTCAGCTCATGTCTGAAGCCTCATCTGCCTATAGAACTGAGATGATATATATATCTCTGTGCATACAGACAGCTATGTATACCTGTCTCTCCCTATCCCCATCAGACATGATTACCCTTATTTATCAGAATGTGGCACTTATACGATAAATATATATCTGTAGAGTTTTATATATATATATATATATATATATATATATATATATATATATATATATATATATATATATATATATATATATATATATATATATCAATTATATATAAACAATATATAGAGAGAAAGACTGGGAGAGAGAGAGAGTACAGAAAGGAATAGAGTGATGTAGTGGTGCAGCCACTTGCACAGTAATTATTACCAATGACACGTGCAACTGGTATGGCAAGCTGTATTGTGCATTATTAGGTAGTTAGGGGTTATAATATCATGTCAGCCACATGTGTGTGTGTGTGTGTGTGTGTGTGTGTGTGTGTGTGTGTGTGTGTGTGTGTGTGTGTGTGTGTGTGTAGATATTCCACATCAATAGATCTATGTTTGTGCAAAAATCATTTTATGGCCCTGTGAGTAGTGTCCTCCACAACAGTGGCTTCCTTGTCAACAGCTGCTGTCATCCACCACAACAGCAGTGGCAGACACTCTCCAAACACATAAGCTTTGTGCTGCATGCAATATGTATGTAGCAGTATACGCTATACAACTAGAAAGGTAGGGGCTATAAACCCCACAATGGCAACTCTGTGAGTGTGTGTATGCATAAGTATATCCCCTTGCAACAGTTTGTCTGTTTTGCCTATGTATGTGCAATTCTAATACATTTTCATGTCCGTGCCAACTTGTTAGCCTGCACATTGGCTTACTTTACAGAGCCTGCTGATGTCATTTACCTTAGAAGCACACTGAGTCACTCTCCTAGCACATAAGCTCAGTGCTGCACATGATAAGTGCATAGTATGGTACTATATAAAACTAGATAAGTAGGGGTTTAAATCCCAACAACAGCAACTCCGTGAGTGTGTGAGTGTAAGTGTATCCACTTGTAGCATTGTGTATGTCTTGCCTATGTGTGTGCAATACTAATACATTTTAATTAAAGGCTGTGCCTATCTGTTAACCCCAGATTGGCTTGCTTTACAGGGCCTGCTGATGTCATCCACCTTAGAAGCACATTGAGATACTCTCCAAATATATAAGCTCAGTTGATAAGTGCGCAGCACTGCAGTATGTACAACTTGATAGATAGGGGTTCTAATTCCAGCAATGGCAACTCTGGGAGTGTGTCTGTGCATGTGTGTAAGTGTATCCTCTCTCTCAGTAGTGTGTCTCTCTTGCCTATGTGTGTGCGATGCTAATACATTTTCAGGCCCGTACCTACCTGTTAACCCCCAAATTGGCTTACTTTACAGGTCCTACTGATGCCATCCACATTAGAAGCACAGTGAGACGCTCTTCAGACACAGTAGCTCCAATGCGCATGTGATAAGTATGTAGTACTATAGTGTATATAACTAGATAGGTAGGAGTTCTACTCTCAAAACTGGCAACTCTATGAGTATATACATGTGTAAGCATATCTCCTTGCAGCAGTGTGGCTGTCTTGCCTGTGTGTGTGATGGCTATACAATTGTAAGGGCCTGTTATTCCCCCTACTGGCAACCTTTTCAGGGCCTACTTATGTCATCCACCTTTGAAGCAGAGTTACACACTTTCCAACCATGCTAATTCTATGGTACATGTGATAAATATGTAGTACTATTGTTTATATAACTAGATAGATAAGGGTTCTACTCTCAAAACCAGCAACTCTGTGAGTGTGTGTGTAAGCATATCCCTTTGCAGCAGTGTGGCTGTCTTGCCTGTGTGTGCGATGGTTATGCAATTTTAAGGGCCTATTAACCCCCTCATTGGCAATCTTTTCAGGACCTACTGATGTCATCCACCTTAGAGGCACAGTTAGACACTGTGCAATCACACTAGCTCTGTTTTGCATGAGATAAGTATAGAGTACTGTAGTGTATATAACAAAATATGTAGGGGTTCTACTCTCAAAACTGGCAATTCTGTGAGTGTATGTGGGTGTATAAGCATATCTCCTTTCAGCAATGTGGCTGTCTTGCCTGTGTGTGTGATGGTTATATAATTTTAAGGGCCTGTTAACCCCCCCCCCATTGGCAACCTTTTCAGGGCCTACTTATGTCATCCACCTTAGAAGCACAGTTAGACACTCTCCAAACACAGTAAAACCATGGCGCATGCAATAAGTATGTAATACTGAAGTGTGTATAACTAGATAGATAGGAATTCTACTCTCAAAATTGCCAGCTCTGTGAGTGTATGTTTGTTGGTGCAAGCATATCCCCTCATAGTAGTGTGGATGTCTTATCTGTCTGTGTGCAATGATTACAAAATTTTAAGGGCCTATGTAAACCAGTTAACCCCCCCCCCCATTGGCAACCTTTACAGTGCCTGCAGATGTCATCCACCAGAACAGCAGTGGAAGACACTCCAACACATATGCTATGTGGCACATGCAATACATCTGTAGTGCTATAGTAGGTATAACTAGATAAGTAGAGGGTTCTATTCTCCACAATGGCAGTGTGTGTGTGTGTGTGTGTGTGTGTGTGTGTGTGTGTGTGTGTGTGTGTGTGTGTGTGTGTGTGTGTTGGACATGTGTGTACTGTGAAAACTAAAACAATATAAATGTCCTGAGAGTGTAGGACAACAAACATTTCCTACATTATTCTAATAGTTGCATGAAACAGTCATTTTACAGCACAAACACCTAAATGTTATGAGAAATAGCACAGCACAAACACCTAAATGTTATGAGAAATAGCATAATCTAGGCAAATGCAACAAAACAAAGCTGCTATATTGTCAAAAAAAGTGAGGTTGTGTCTTTTGCACTTGCTGTGGGTATGGTTTCTCCAGCCAACTCTCACATTACTGCAAAAAATGTCCCACATTGGGATTTGATAATGTGGCAAACCTAGTCTGTCCTGCCTGTGTGCAGTATGTATACATTTTGAGGCCCTGTGAGTAGCTACTGCCCCCAAATAACTCACATGTATGTAGGCATGAATACTACCTGCCACCACTTACATTTATAAGTACTGACCACATTTGTGGATGGCTGTAAGTTGGGTGCTGTCAGTGACTCCCCAAATGATGTTAACATACTGCAAGAGGGTCTTACATCAAGTTCGGACTGGTGCTAAGGTCCTGGCCTCAAGCTAAATGCAAAAACCTGTATCATCATACCATTCAGCAAATACACAGCCCCACTGTTTACCACATCAACGGCAACCCCCTAAACACACAGCCTGTGTTAAGAGACTTGAGTACTCGGGTTGATAACAATTTCCCATTCAACCATCATGTAGTGGCAGTGGTCAGTAAAGCCTTGTACATGGTTCATATAATAGGTAAAGGGATTGCATTCAGAAAAAAGTTGGTCATTCCCTCTCTATAGCCCTAACTCCATACAACAATATTTTACTACAATGCCCCATTTGGTATGTACCTATCCAGACATGTGCACCAAGTGGATAGGTCATGCAAATACCTCACAAAGGTAATCCATGTCTTCCAACACCTGTCCTATGCAGACAGGCTCAAATCATTATTGCTCCACTCAGTATCGGACAGGTTGATCAGAGGTGGGCTGCATCACACCTACAAGGCAATGTTGGACTATGCCCTACTACAGCTGCCCCATATCCGTAAGTCTAACCACTCACACATTACCTGTATGACAAGCCTGCATCTAATATGTGATATCAACACAACCTGCTTGTGAGACAGGTTCGTCTGTCAGATATGTCCTGTCTCAGGAATACACTTCCCATACACATCAAACAGAGTACCTCACTGACCCCCTTCAAGCGCAACCATGATGAATGGATGGGAGACCACAATCCTGTCCCAGGGTTCCACCTGTGTCCCTCAGTGGCAAGGGCAACAGGTGCTGACTGATGCTTCTTTCTAGGGGTAAAATAATGGCTAGCCTTGTAAGTCCCTCAGGGACATTACTCTAGTAACCTCCTATGATCCTATGAGCCTATGATCCTACTGAACTCTCAGGTGACATGTATCATGAGTAGCATATTGTGTCACAGGGTATGCGTGTAATATTATGCTGATTGCCCCCATTTTCCCTGACACACTGTTCTACACATATGCACCTAGGTAAACATGCACATATACAGCTGTACCTTGGCTAAGTCACATTTCTGCATTGACACCATGCCATCCTGAGCTGCTGTATTGGCACCAGCTCTCTGTGGTATAGACACACCGACCCTTGGAAGAGAAACACAAAAAGGTGTGGGAGACAACTGTCAGTCAGCAATACCACCACCAATTCAGCATCATGGATACATACACTTTGATGTGTACTTATGACACATGCCAGCAGACGGCACCTTACAGGGCATAATATGACTGCACTACAAACTGTCATTAAATGTACTATAATCACCCTGTGCATCAGACACATATTTGCATGTCCCTGCATTGATGGTATGGATGACAGTGATGTGGCACAGGTATCATCATATGCACAGGGTGTGGTGTGGTGTTGCCAAAGGCCTAGGCTGTGTGACACAGATGACATCATGTGTGTGTGTCTGGAGTGGTGCTGGTCAGCTGGGACATGGAGAGGAGCTGTGTATGTCTGTTGGTGACCTGCATGTGACAGTGATGTGTGAGTGTGTCGGCGTTACCAATCAAGCCATGTGCCAGTCTTACACAAGAGTATGTTGGACAGCTGTGGATTGTACATGGCAGAATGTATGGTTCACCATGTCTGGCCATGAACACAGGATCTGGCTCTGCCAGGAGTGGCACTGGTACTACCATTCCCAGGGTCAGATGCGGTACTACTTGCTGATGGTGACTGGTGTCGGCTGGGATCATCTGCCTCACGGGATAGCCAAGGACCACATGCCCATGTCCTGCCACTTCGTGGTGTGGATAGCAACCTCCCTAATGTAGTGCTGGTGGTACTGCCCCTACAGGAGCTTGATTGTTCACAGCCACTTGGACTCTCAGTTGATGGTAATGCTGACCTACATCCATGTGTCCAACACTCTACTCCCACCACATGTTCCAGCATAGACAATGTGTGGTTAAGGACTGGCAATGTCTCACCCCACTGTCTGTCCACTACATCTGCGAAATGATGCATGGCATCACCAGTGTTGTGGATGGAGTCATGGATGCCAGACAGTGATGCATCCATGATCCTGAGCATCTTTCTGGTGTTGCATTCAGAATGTGCCTGTGCCTCCATGATGGACCAAAACATGTGTCAAGTGATTCATGATGTGACACCTGTTACAGGTGCTGGATGGGCAGCAGTACTCCTTTGAGCACCTCGTCAATTTGCCAGTGTGGCACCTCACCAGCTCTCTGGGTATGTCTAGTGTCTAAAGTCACAGATGCCATAGTCACCACACTCTCCTGTTCAATGCCACCACCCTCTGACTGTCCAATATCTGTGGACACAGGAGGGGGTATGTGAGGACATATTGACTGTGTGCGGGGACATTGGTGGAGGAAGTGGGATGTGAACCCAAGGGACAGATTCATCCCCCAACAACCCCACCTGTGCTTCACTATGCCCACCATTATCAGCAGAGTCTGATGAGACACTGACACCAGGTTGTGAGGGAGACAGACTCCAACCCTGATGGTCACCTGTGAGGAGTTAGACATGACTGCATTAATACATGCACTACTATGTCTGCTGATCCAAACACACACACACACACACACACACACACACACACACACACACACACACACACACACACACACACAGGTGAGGTGTCACAACCGCATTACACATACCACACCTTATTACTGATCCCATGCACAACACACAAGCACAACACAACAGACACAGACAAGACAGGCCCTTAACAACATGTAGTACAGCTACATCCAGTTAATGTTGCCAGTACTATACACCTGTCACTGTATGTGATGGACCTTTACCTAAAAAAACAGTGCACCTGTCTCCATCATACTATTGCCCCTTGTATAGTATACTGCATACACCTTCAAAACATATGTGCAAATATGTTACAGCTCCTGAAAAAATGCTACTGTGATTACCAAGTCAATTCACTCCAGTGAATCCCTTCACAACTGAACATACAAGTATTGTACTTTGGCTATGCTGAACAGTTGTGTCCACTGCAAACTGGCAGTCCTTAACATTCCTAGGGTATAGATGAGCCATAACAAAACAGTTTCACACTCACTAACTACAAGAATTTGGACTCTGACCACACCAGATTTACCTATGGAACTGTGGGGAGAGGTATTGTAAGCAAACACAAATGTGGCATTGGTACAGGATAATATGAATACAAACATTTACAGTACAAACTGTGATACTGCCCACATTGCTGACAGTCTGAGTATGTGTGCACATGTGTGCATTACAAGCCCTCCCAAATTTAGAGTGACCTGACATCCGTATACAGATATGCAGAGTCTGCCACTATGACGGCTACAGTATTAAAGTGATGACAACAGGAGCCTCACCTGGATGTTCCTCTGCTGTGGAAGCTGTGCCACCCACCTGCATGACATATGGGGTGATGGATGCTTGCCAGCTGGTGGCTGAACCCAGGTTTGCAAGGAACTCCTCAGTGGCGGAGAGTGGTTGTTGTGTTGTAGGCCCTCCACCAGTGCCAGCACTGCTGTGGCCCTTTGCTTTGCAGCATTTATCATATCAGTGGCCCGGTGTTGGAACTGCTCATAACTTCTGTCCTGTAGCCCAACGTGATTTACTAATGCAACAAGGTCTGCCCACAGTGCAGTGCATTGTTCCTGCATATGCCAACTCCTCAACAGCAGGATGGCATGATGCAGTCTGAGGCCGTCAACTATGGCTTCATTCTCTGCTGTAGAAAAATGTGGGTTCCTCCATCTCTACATCACTCCTAAAAGACAAGAAGAGGGGAAAATGTCACTGGACCACATATATTGATCTCCCTTATGTACACACCCTGCACATCTACATTTGCCAGCACTATCCTCCCCTATTTCCTACATCATACCTCGCCATCTCTCACCACAGTATGTATGTGGCTATCAGCAACATAGTGGCAATACATGACAAGTGACAAGTGGAGTACCTCAGGGTTCAGTCCTGGGGCTCTCTAACACTCGGCTAACAACAGCTGAAGTTTGTGCAAACTAGAAAACATGTGAATCCCAAATATTGAATGATATCTGCAATTAGGATTACAGAAGGGCCTTACAGAAACAGATACTTGGTGCCAGAGCTCCACAGAAAGAATGGGCTCCAATCCCAGTATTTGAAAAAAAGAAATCCCCCTTTGGGAAAATTGGGTGTCAGTACACTAAAAACACAAAACAAGTGAATTAAGAAACACAGACAGGTGGAAGACACAGGTGGGGGTGGATAAGACTATGGGACACACACGGTCACAACAGTCTTCCCAATTTATACACACCTCATCAACAAGGGTTTCATCCAGAAAAAAAGGGCTCATCATACACTGTACTATCATCCCTCAGGGTCATTGTTCAAGAATACAACGCCCCATTAGACCCATTTACCTCAACACATGGCCACAAACTGCAAGGCCTCAAAGAACATCTCTAACAGCCTCATAGGCCCTCAGAAAAGCAACCACTCCTCAGATAATCACAGACTAGCAAAAATACTCAAATGCTCTTTTGCAGTCCTGTCTGCTCTCATATCTCTCTGTAACACATATTAACCCATGTCCAAACCCAGAGCTGTTGGACATGCTACATAAAATCATCCAATCCCTCAAGGCCTCCCAGCAGGGGGATCCTGTCACTATCATCACAATAAACAAACAAAAACAAAGGGAAGGTTTCCAGACCAGAGACTCCCCCAGACAGACTCCCAATTGATTGCTTATCAAGCTGAGTGCCTCTTTGGAGTGCTTCAAAGGACCTCTTGGAAAACCCGATTGGATGGGATGGGAAGAAGTCATCATTCAGCCATCTCCCTTGCCACAGGGACCAGAGGTCCAGGAAATAATGTAATGTGAAAAAACAGCCAAATTGTGTTATGGCTAGGCTTGTATACGCCCTAGGGCTGATAGCCTAGTACCAACCTATGAACCTATGAACCTATGAACCTATGAACCTATGTATTTCCCTCCTCATCCTGCTGTTTCCTGCTACTTGCTGCATGTTCTCTAAGGTTTTCAACTGCATCTTTTCTACTGCTCTTATTACTGCTAGTTTATAGCCTATCTACATTGTATGCAGTAGTGTAAGCTTCCTACATTTCTTTTAAGCACCTAGGCTATAGGGACACCCCTTTGGTCTCCCTGGCCTTCCTCCCTCAGATTCTGACAAATATGGCTGGACAATGTCCTACAGTTTTCTCCTGTCAGTCTGGATGATGTGGGTTTCCTAACACAGTGTATTAACTACCTCATGTACATGGATAACCATCTACAAACACCACCAAGGAACACAATTTGTGAGAGATGCAATGACATTGGGAAGCTACAGTTCATGCTTGGTCCCTCTCAAGCCTGCATACCTGGCAATGAAAAGGTTGCCAACACAATCAGTACACCTCACACACCACCCACACCAACACAACACACACCCACTTATGTGGAGGTCCTCAACATAAACATCCCTAAACAAAGGAGGCCACCGAGGGAGAAAATTACACAAAATCCACAGCCCTGCACATCACATACCACGCATAGCCGCACACCTGTGTACCACAGCTACTAAGGCATCACCATAAATCATCCATATTTATCACAGGAGACTCCATTGTTAGACACACAGATGTGCATCTCGCCAGGCTGTATACAGAGTAGGTCACAATTACTTGTATGTCAGGTGCCAGAATCTGCCATTTCACATATGTACTGCTGTCTCTCAACAACATTAACTGTTATGAGACTGTCATAGTCCATGTTGGTGTGCATGACCTGAACCATACCTCCCTGGACTATATGATGTGACATATGATTGAGCCCACTGTGCAAGTGTCCCGGGCAGGTATGTCCTGCTGTCACCCAGAATTATGCCACAATACAATCAGGAAATGATTGAACTTAACAATTGGCTTGGTTTCAGGTTCCATTCCAGGGGGATCCAGTACCTGACAGCCTGAGATGATATGATCAACAGACCATGATGCTTTGCCAGAGATGGCCTCCATCTGTCTCACCTGGCCTTCAGGCTTCTGGCCATGGTTCTTGTCACTACCATAGTGACTTTATTAGGAAAAGTGGTGACGTTAACACTACCAACACAAAACTGTCAATAAATCACAAATTGAAGGCCATGCTGCTAAACGCTAGGAGTCTGAACATGAATCTGCACCCATTGCAAGCAGTGTTAACCCTGGAGAATGCTGACATCTGTGCATTGACAAACACATGGTTTAAAGCTGCAGAAAGTACCCCAGCCTTACA
Organism: Protopterus annectens; assembly: GCF_019279795.1. Classification (NCBI taxonomy): domain Eukaryota; kingdom Metazoa; phylum Chordata; order Ceratodontiformes; family Protopteridae; genus Protopterus; species Protopterus annectens. The sequence continues at coordinate 1,678,911,423 of NC_056739.1, read as the reverse complement.
TGGTCACCCATCCTATCATACATTCAGACCCCAAGGTGTGGGCAGTAAAGCCAAGGGATGTGGGTTTCACTATATATGAAAGGCAAACACACCTCCAGTCTGGTGAAACAGTAAGATGCACAGGAGACACTCCAGGTGCAGTTAACCATTGCCCAGACCCCTATTTATATCATAGCTAGCTAGTGGCCCCCACATGTGACCAGGAAGCCCATTCTGCAAATATGGATCTGTTGAACTCTATCAGGATTCGACTTTGATCCTGGGTGACTCTGAGTACCCAAACATACATTTGAAGAACAACACATGCCAACACACAAATGCCAGAGATTCATGGAACTGGCAATGAAAACACCTCAGAACTGCTAGTTGCTACCCACACATGAGGTGAAGATCTCCGGGAGTTGATAATAGACAACATGGGCAACTACTGCAGCATTCCGATAGTATCATTATCCATGGTAAAACCAACCATAAAGTCTTCATTTTTGCAGTCACCATCTCCCACAATACCCATCTGGCTAGGTTCAGACATACAAACTTCTGCAAAGTTGATTACAACCTCTGAATGATGGTATAAACAGCTACACAGCTCCCTCCCCCTCTGTAGGAACTGGCACCAATATCCACAAGTACACCAAAGCACTAGCATGCATTTGTATAGCTGCATGGAGTTAAGTATACCCAACAGGACTACATCATCCTCTGCAAGGATAAGTAAACCTGTGTGGTGGACATCTGCATAAATACACTCTATAACAGGAGTGAAATATTGCTATCCAAGACCAAGAGGGAGCAGGTGCCCAATGTGAAACAAATGAGGAGCTTTGCTTGACATGAATCGGTAGTTTGTTCCAGAGTATGGGAAGTCTCTGGGACAGGAATCTATCCCTCCAGCATGTTCTGTTTATTGTGGTGACAAGATTTAGGTCCCTGGAGCATGTGGTTTGGAGAGATTGGGATTTCTTTAAGTGTAGCATGCCCAACAGCTCTGGGTTTGACATAGCTTTGTATGTTAGGCAGAGATCGCCTCTGAGTAGGCAATATGCAACAGAATAGAGCTGGAGTTTTATGAGACGGTCTGCGTATGGTATCTGTTTGAGGCTGGCAATCCTCTTAGTGAGGTATTTCTGTGGCCTTTCCAATTGTTGTAGGTGTCTTGTGAGATACATGCCAATTGGGGTATTGTACTCTATAATGGGTCTGATGAGGGATGAGTAGAGAGGAACAATGACCTCCTTTTTTCTAGAGGAGAACTCTTTTGTGATGAGGTGTGCCACATAGAAGGACTTCCTTACTACTGCAGCAATGTGGTTATGAAAGGAGAGACTACTGTCTACATGTGTCCCAAGGCCTCTTATCACACTTTCAGTGTTTAGTGAGCTACTGCCTATGTGGTAGTTCATGGGTATCAGGTTTTTCCCAAAGGGGATGACAGTGCATTTCTTGGCATTGAGCTTCAGCCCATGACTTTGACACCAAACATCTGTCCCTGCGAGGCCCTTTTGTAGAATGTTTGCATCATTAGGTGAATCTATTATGGCTCCCAGTTTGCAGTCATCTGAAAACTTTGTTAGCCAAAGACCTTCTGTGTTGGCCTGCACTTCAGAGACATAGATGGCAAACAGGAGTGGGCCCAGGACCGAACCCTGTGGTTCTCCACTCGTCACTGGTCTGAAATCAGACCTGGAGTCGACTACTTTTACTGTGTGGGTTCTATCAATGAGCCAGTTGGCTACCCATCTTGTTCCAGGGATTTATGCCCAGTTTAGTGAGTTTATCTATAATTACAGAGTGGGGGATGGTATCAAAAGCCTTGGCGAGGTCAAGATAGGCTGTGTGCACTACCTTGCCCTCATCTATGGCTCTAGTAACTGCTTCAATGAAGTCAATCATGTTTAGTAGACATGATCTACCTTTTACAAACCCAAACTGAGTGGGGTCCAGTCCAGGGTTTGGAGGTTACCTATGTCTTTGTTTATAAGCACCAAGATGATACGTTACATGGCCTTGTAGATCAGGCTCATCAGACTAATTGGGTGGTAGTTTCTGGGGTCTGTGGAAGCACCCCCTTTGTGGAGTGGGATAACCATCACTGTGTGCCATTCAGTAGGTACATAGCCTGAGATGAGGCTATGATTGAACATGGTGCTTAGGTGGGGGTGTCAGTTCATTCTGTACTTCATGCCGCCTGGGATGTTGTCTGGTCCCATGGATGCTGTGTTCTTGGCTTTGGAGAGTGCGGTCTTTACTTGTTCATCCATGATTACAGGGGGTTTCCATTCTTCCAGTATTAAGATGGGCCCTTTGGAGGGTGAGTGGGGGGTAAAGTTAGCACTGAACCTATCTGCCAGGATGTTGGCAATATCAGTTAGTTCTGTATATTTAGTGCAATTGTGCTGTAGCTCAGAGCAGATATGAGTGTTGCCATTGAGATTCTTGACATAGCTGTAGAATGCTTTGTGGTTGTCTGGAATCAGTGGCAATTTTATTTTCATAACTGGCTTTGGAGGATTTTATGAGGGATCTCAGCTTCTTGTTGAGCCTGACCAGGGAGTTCCTTCAATCTTGGGATTTTACTCTTTTCTGCAACAGCTTCTTCCTTTTGTTGTAGAGTTCGTTTATGGCAGGTGACCACCAGATTGGTTTCCATTTTTTGGAGGATAGTGTCTTGGTTCTGTTGGGGATGGCATGATCCATGCACTCATGTATGTGCTTATACAGTGCATTTTTGTAAGATTCAGCAGTTGTACCTCTATTTTTCATCTGCATGGGTGTTGTGAAGTTTGCCATTTCTGTCTTAAGAAGCATGAAGTTGTCTTTGGAGTAGTTTTTGATGGTGGTTCCCTTATAGGGGTGGGATATGGATGTCTCGGGTTATTAGCTTGTGGTAGGATCTGACCAGCGAGGAGCTGACCTTTGGTTTGGAACACCGGTTACCCATATTGGTAATAACCAGGTCCAGGATATTGCTGCCCCTGGTAGGGGTGTGGACAAGCTGATCCAAGGCATTGGAATTTATGAATTCCACAAAATGTTGAGCGAATGAGTTGGTACATGAGTAGTTTTCCCAGTTGATGGTGGGATAGTTTTAAGGTATTTGGTTATATCTTAATATTTTCCAGTATCTTAAGAAATGAAGAGTGGGAATCTGGGGCATGGTGGGGGATCTGTAACAAGCTGCAACCTGGATTGCAGTCTTGCCCAGTGTTAGTTGCACTTAGATAATTTTGGATGCATTATGTTGAGCAACTAGCCTGGAGGTATGGATATCCTTAATGAATATTGACATGCCTCCATCTTTGGTGTTTTGGTCCAAGTTGGTAGCTGAAAATTGTGGTAAGAATTATAGCCTGGTAATGCAGGGGTGCTCTCTGGAGACTTGAACCAGGTCTCTGTCACTGCACAGATGTCGATGTTCTCCATTTTAAGGAGTGCCTCGAGTGAGTGCATTTTGAGGTTTAGACTTCTAGCATTAAGTAGCATTACCCTCAGAGTTTGCTTTCTTGTGCCTGTTAAGGTGGTGAATTTAGCATTTAACCTTGCCTAAAAAAGGCATTATATGGGGTGGCAAGAGCCTTAGCAAGTATCTGGAATCACAGGGGCGATAGGTGTAGGCCCTCTCTGGCAAAGCATCGTGGCCTGTTGACCATGTCGTCACAGGCAGATAGATACTAGATCCCCTTAGAATGACACCAGAAGCTTAGCCAATTGTTGAAGTCAATCATTTTGCTCTTGTACTGTGGTATCATTCTGGGTGATGGCAGGATGCTGCTCAGGGCTAGGGTCATACTTGCCTGGGCTACAAGATCCGAGAGGTCCTTCATGTCTCTTTTCATGTAGTCCAGGGAGTTACATCTCAGGTCATTCACACCAACATGGACAATGACAGAGTCGTATTTGTACTTGTTGTGGAGTGACCTGAGTGCGTGCATTATGTGGTGGATCCTGGCACCCAACAGGCAGCTAACAGTAACTTTCTCCTTGTTTAGCCTGGTGAGTGGGACATCAGTGTGCCTGACTATAAAGTTACTTATGACTAGTGTGTTGGGTACGTTGTTTTGCCTTATGGGCTGAGGTTGAGTGGTACACTGATTTTGTGGGCTATGTGTCATTTGGGTAGTGTTGGGTGGTGGTGGTTGTCTGTGTTTCAGCTTGGGAGGTTTCTGTTGCTTGGGAAGATTTTTATTGAGAGCCTCTGTGAATGTGGCTGAGTGCTTTGTGTTTCTATGTTTGAGTTTTGGTAGTGTGGGTTTTGAAGGACTATGTGTTGAGTGTGGTGTGGTGCAGGTGTTCATAGGTTCATAGGTTGGTACTAGGCTATCAGCCCTAGGGCCTATACAAGCCTAGCTATTTCAATTCCCTGGCTATTTCTTCCCACATTATTTACTTTCCTGGACCCCTGTCTAGCAGGGCGACTGACATGATCCCTGGGGTGAATTTCCTTTCTCCCATCCAATCATCAAGGTTCCTCTTGAAGAGGTCCAAAGAGGCACTCTGCTTGACATGTATGGGCAATCTATTCCAGAGTCTGGGGAGTCTCTGGGTCAGGAACCTATCCCTCCAGCATGTTTTGTTTATTGTGATGACAAGGTTTAGATCCCTGGAGTGTGTAGCTCTGAGGGATTGGGATTTCTTTAAGTGTAGCATGTCCAACAGCTCTGGGTTTGACATGGCCTTGTATGTTAAGCAGAGATCGTCTCTGAGTAGTGGATATGCGACAGAGTATAGCTGGAGTATTTTAAGGCAGTCAGCGTAGGGCATCTGCTTTAGGCCTGTGATTCTTTTAGTGAGGTATTTCTGAGGCCTTTCCAGTTGTTGCAGATGTCTTGAGAGGTACATACCAAATGGGGCGTTGTATTCTATAATGGGTCTAATGAGGGATGAGTACAGTGGGACAATGACCTCATTTTTTCTGGATGAAAAGCCCTTTGTGATGAGGTGTGCCACATAGAAGGATTTCCTGACTGTTGTGGCGATGTGGTTATCGAAGGTGAGACCACTGTCCACCTGTGTCCCTAAGTCTCTTATCACACTTTCTGTGTTTAGTGTACTGCCACATATGGTAATTCATGGATACATGTTTTTTCCCAAAGGAGATAACAATACATTTCTTGGCACTGAGCTTGAGCCCATGGCTCTGGCACCAAGCATCTGTTTCTGTAAGGCCCTTTTGTAGAGTATCCACATCATTTGGGGATTCAATAATGGCTCCCAGTTTGCAGTCATCTGCAAACTTTGTTAGCCAGAGTCCCTTAGTGTTGACCTGTACTTCAGGGAAGTAGATGCCAAACAAGAGCAGCCCCAGGACTGAACCCTGAGGTACTCCACTTGTCACTTGTCTGGAGCTGGATTTGGAGTTGGCTACTTTTACAGTGTGGGTTCTATCAGTAAGCCATTTAGCAACCCATTGGGTGACATAGGGATTAATGCCCAACTTAGTAAGTTTATCTATGATTCCAGAGTGTGGGATGGTGTCAAAGGCCTTGGCAAGGTCTAGATAGGCTGTGTGGACCACCTTACCCTTGTCCATGGCTCTGGAGACTGATTCAAAGAAGTCAATCCGGTTCAGGAGACAAGATTGGCCCTTCACAAACCCAAACTGGGTGGGGTCCAGTGTTTGAAGGTTGCCAATGTCTTTGTTTATAAGTTCCATGATAATACGCTCCATGGCCTTGCAGATAAGGCTTGTCAGACTGATGGGACGGTAGTTTCCAGGATCCAAGGTGGATCCCCCCTTGTGGATTGGGATAACTGTAGCTCTGCGCCATTCAGTGGGTAAGAAACCGGAGGTGAGGCTATGATTAAACATGACACTTAGGTGAGGTGCCAGTTCATATTGTAGTTCATGTAGTACACAGCCCGGGATGTCATCTGGTCCCATGGATGCTGTATTCTTGGCTTCAGAGAGTGCGTTTTGTACCTGTGTGGCTGTTATTACTGGAATTTGGCAATCTTCCGGTATTGAGATGAGCCATTTAGGGGGTGGGGGGGGTGAAGTTGGCACTGAATCGATCTGCCAGGATATTGGCAATATCCTTCGGATCAGTATATTTAATGCCATTCTGTTTTAGCTCAGAGCAGATCTGAGCATTGCCATTTAGATTTTTGACATAGTTATAGAATGCTTTGTGGTTGTCTTTGGAATCTTTGGCAATTTTATTTTCGTAAATAGCTTTGGAGGATTTTATGAGGCATCTCAGTTTCTTACTGAGGCTAGTAAGGGAGTTTTTTGCATCCTGGGATTTTCCTCTTTTCTGCAAAAGTTTCTTCCTTTTGTTGTAAAGTTTGTTTATGGCAGGGGACCACCAGATTGGCTTCCTTTTTTTGGATGAGAGCATTTTGGTTCTATTTGGGATGGCACGATTCATGCATGAGTGGATGTGCTCATACAGTGCCTTAGTGTAGGATTCAGCAGTTGAACTTTCAGTTCCCATCTGCATGGGTGTCATGAAGTTTGTCACTTCTGACTTGAGTAGCATGAAGTTGGCTTTGGAGAAGTTTTTATGGTGGTTTCTTTACTGGGGGTGGGGGGGGACTGTGGATGTTAAGGGTGATTAGCTTATGGTCAGACCTGACTAACGATGGGTGACCATAGGTATGGAGCATTGATTTCCCATGATGGTAATGACCGGTCTAGGATATTGGAGCCCTGGTGGGACTATGGATAAGTTGATCCAGGGCATTGGAATTTATGAATTCCAAGAACCGTTATGGAAAGGTGTTGGGACATGAGTAGTTTTCCCAGTTAATGGCAGGGTAGTTAAAATCACCCAGTATTAGGGTGTTTGGTTCTATCTTAATATTTTCCAGTATGTTTAGAAAGGTGTAGTGAGAATCTTGGGGTATGGTGGGGGATCTGTAGCAAGCTACAATTTGGATTGCAGTCTTACCTAGTGTTAGTTGCACTTGGAGAATTTCAGACACATTGTGTTGGCCAACTAGCCTGGTGGTGTGAATATCCTTGGTGAATATTGACACTCCTCCACCTTTAGTGTCAACCTTCTCCTCTTGACTGTCTAGTCCAGTCTTGGCTGGAGAGAGCTTGGCGTCCAGTTTGGATATATAAGTGCATCTCTCACATGTTGTAGTGTTGGGTGATAGGAGGGTAGGGTTGCCAGTGAACATGATGCAATTGCTACATTGCCCAAAGATGCCCAGATTCACCTATTGGACAGAACAATACACCGGGAGCTGACCCATGGACATGCCTGGATAGGTGCTTATTAATTTAAGTACTAAGAACTGTTTTCCTCTTGACAAGTGAGGAACGTCAAGTGCTGTAGTAATTTGTAGTTTATTTAGTGCTTACAATGAGTTTTAAGCAAGTGCTGAGCACAAAGAAACAGTTTTGAGTGCTAAAACTAAATATCTGGCTAGTTCTAGCTAAAACTAGCTAGTTTTAGCACCAGTCTCAAGAATAAATGCAGGTCACTGCCTGTTTGGTGATCCACAGTCTTGTCCCAGATGATGCAAGGGTCTGCAGGCTCATAGCCTATTTCTGGTAGATGCCTCGAATAGCAACCAGATCAATCAGGTATGTTTAGCACAGACACTCACTTTCCAACTAGAAAGAGTCAGGAATCAATGCACTCTGCTCCTACTCTCACTAGGATCAGAATATAAGCTCAGATTCTAAGCTGTCACTTATAAAGCAGTTATTAAGCTTTTTGGTGATCATCAGTCTCCAGGAAATAATGTAACTGCACTCCTTCTCTCACCAGGAGAAAACAGAAGTACTAATTCCAAGATGACTACTGAGAGGCAGAATGTGGGCTCTACAATAACTGGTGGTCTTGCAATAGATAGTTAAAGGTAAGATGAAAAAAAAATGTTATTTCCAAACACTGCAGTGTGCACTAGAGGAGTTAGATGTGAAAGTAGGTAACTTAAGTTTTACCTGTCTAAAATTTAAGTTTTAGTGGATAGTCACTATTTTTAAAACAGCAAGATAGATTGAAAGGAGGTGTTCACTTTTGTATTCTGGTAATATGGAATACAGTAGGATGGCCAGTAAATTTAAATAGTTGAATAGTTTCACCAGAAATACAACTGCTGTAGATACTGAAAACGTGCTGCCTGACAGAGTCAGTGAAAGCTTCACCCCCTGCCCCCCATCAGTACAACAGGACATCCCCAGTACTTGCTCCCTTCCCCTTATATCTAGGGAACAGGTCATCACTGGCATCTCAAAGTCATGGAATACAGCCTCCATGGGACCCAATGACATTGCAGGATGCAATCTACATGACCTCAAGCATGAACCTGCAGCACCATTAGGCACTGTATCCATCCAAAGCCTGAATACCGTCTTTATCCCAGCCAAGTGGAGGATATCGACTATCATCCCTTTACACTAAGGTGGAGAGTCCACTGATTTGGCACATTATAGACCCATCAGCCTAACTAGCCTGATCTGCAAGGCCATGGAACAGATTATCATGAGCCTCATTAACAAGGACATTGGCGACCTCAACACACTCGATCACACACACTTTGGCTTTATCAAGGGTGGGGGGTCATGTTTGTTACATTTGGTTGACATCTCTGACACAGTCACTAAAGCCATGGATGAGGGAGAGACAGTGCACACTGCATACCTTGACCTGGCCAAAGACTTTCACAGTATTTCTCACTTGGCCATAATAGATATACATTCTCAACTAGGCACCAATCCATATGCTACCAGACGAGTAGCACACTGCCACACTGACACTACCGACCTACTCAATATAGGGGAATCCACCATAAGCGGTAGACCTGTAACTACTGGCATAACCCAGTGTTCTATCTTTGGGTCTCTGTTATGTGTGAGTTACTTTTCTGAGGTACAGAGCGCAATCAGTGGGCTATGATCAACCACGTTTGCAGAAGACTGGATGCCGGATGCTATCACAAAATCCCCTAGTGATGTGGACATTCACAAAGAGGGTATCATGCAGACACATGAGTTGTGCCTGACACATAGCCTCAGCCTGCATAGCACAAAATGCAGCATCACCCTTTTTGCTTACATCATACATAACAATGTCCTAAGGATGCAATCAGTCATGAGGGAATTGGGCACACAGGTTGATGGCACAATGACATTTGACCACCATGTTGCTTCCTTTGTAAGGAAAGCCTTCTACATTGCTTACATCATACATAAGGTTATCTCATCCAAGGACATGGGGATCATAACATCCCTGTATTCTTCCCTAATAAAGCCCATTATTGAGTATAATGCCCCTTTCTTCATGTATCTCGCAAAGCACATGCAGCAGCTGGGGAAACCACAGCGTTTGCTCACCAGGGAATAACAGGGCCTCAGATATCTACCATACATAGATAGGGGGTGATAATTTTTCTGATGTGCAGAACAGTGTCAGAAAGACAGAATGTGATTAAAGCAGTTTTAAGTCAATTTGTGCAGGTTTGCACAGCAAGACAGAATGTGATTAAAGCAGTTTTAAGTCAATTTGTGCAGGTTTGCACAGCGCTCTGTTTAAACCTGCTCTATTTCCAAAAAAGAAAAGAAAAAAACAGGCGATAGGAATGTGGTGAAATGGGGGCAAGCAGGGGAAAAACAATGTGAAAGGCAGGTAGGGATGTGCAGGATGGGTGTAGGAAAGGACCATAACTCTCCATTTCTTGTACAGCAACAATTGTGCAAGTTGTGGACAATTTGGAATTTGGAGCCTCACATCCCACAGGGAGGATTGCAGGTGACATAACTGTGTTAATTAATTGCTGTAATGATTGATTGTGGGCAGTGTATGTGGGAGTGAAATGGAGAGCTATGTATAGGACAATAATTTTTTTTTGTGGGACAGATGCCCAATTTTTTTTTTTAAGGAGAGAGTGGAATGTTGGGAAAGGGATATAGGTACGTGTGGAGAGGTAAGTTGAGTAGGACAGGTAACATTTGTAAACAGGCAAGACAGACAAGACAGCAGACAGGGGTGGTGTATGACCATGAGGGGGGTAAACACCTTGGATGAGGAGGGTGTTGTGGAATTGGAGAGCTATGTTCCCCCAGATGGCAGCAGTGGGACTGAACTCCCCACCCACTGACAGTCACCTCTGCTCCTTCACAGCCCTAAAGGTGGATGTGCTGGGGGCTAGGTGCTGGTGCCAGTCTGCCCTCAATCTGGTGCAGTTGATCATCCAAACCACACTGGACAATCCTGTGCACCATATCTGGTAGCTATCACTGGGTGACCACTCCCTCTCTGCACTCACTCCTGGAGATGGATGGGCCTTGTTCCCTGAGGCAGTTTCACCCGTAGGTCATGCAGGACCAGCAGACAGGGCAGCTCCAGGTTGGGTCTCAGATGTGCTTGCACCTGGTGCTATGGCCAGTAGAGGTATGGTAGGTGGATCCGCGGGAACCAGCCTACCCAGTCTAGCTATGGTGTTGAGATTTTTCAAAGTATATAGGTTAGTAATGAAGGGAACATGTGGTTAGTTGTAACAGCATGCCAGAACAAATCAAATAACCCAGTAATGTAACATTGCATAGCATATAGAGCGCAACAATAACTCGTGAAAACATCAGTATTGTAAGAGTATGCCAGTAACAGTTATGGCATAAGGCCAACAACATAGGTAATTCAACAACGTATGTTAGTATGCAACCATTGCAATACATAACAATAATAAAACACAAGGTCCAACTTAATATTTTGAGAGCAAGATATGTTAAAAGTAAACCACATCCGATGTATAAGAATAATAAATTATGATACAGATAAGGGGTGGGGGGAGAGAGAAATCCATGCCATTACTACCAGCATAAGTTATATTGCTTGCAACAGAACTCTTATACACTGTACAGGTCTGCCCTTAATTTATGTATACAAGTGCCCTATCATTTCTGTAGCACCTACATACCTCTCAAGCTATCCACATGGGACAGCATGGGCCAAGCTGTAACACCTACAGATATACAACTACAGGGGACTATTATATGTCATGGGAACATATGAGACTACCAAGGTGTACTGTGGACTGATGTAGTGTGACTGTGCTATTGAGCTAAATCAAGTGGCTGTCAAATCTGTATGTCAAGGATTTGGTATCAGTAATCACAGTCTGTGACAGAGTGACACTTGAAAGACATGTATCGTGCACAGTACAGACAGTTTATGCTTATCATGCCGTCCTTGGCAGGCATGGGGTTAGACTATCAGCAGACATTCACAGACAAACCAGACATACAGCCATACCAAGACTAAATAGTTCATTTGTTTTAATAACTTGTATTACTATTGTACTATTTGACTTTTTATTTACTGCAGTCTTATCTCCTTGCTGACCAATTCTGTTAACACTCTGGTACATCTGGACACACAAACTAGTACCCAATTTGAACAGCTACTACAACCATTTATTTACCTGTAATTCCTATGGGGAGAACATCTGTTAACAATAAATAACAGTTTCTATTAATATTTAGTAGTACTTGTCCCTGGATTCGAACCCCTGTTTGTGTGTGACAAAATATAAATTGTACCTGTATTTATCACACTGAGCTACTGCTGAGTATTGATTGACTAATATATGCCTAGAGCTCATCTGATAACAAACTGTGACCTAGTAATAGAGATAGAGTGTCATACAAGACTGCAGTGACACTTGAACACACATGCATGAGAATCATGCATGACAGAGATAGTAGGTGAACTGTGTATTAATACTTGGAATGCAGGTGTATACATTTAACCCCTAGTGGATGGGAATATGTGTGATGTGTACAGACCATATCGGAGTGCCGACTTGCCTACCTGAACCATATAGAGTTGCAGATGGTATATTTGCAGTCTACAGCTATTACAGTTTCATACTTGCCTGCAGCAGCATAACTACATAACTAAGTTCAGGAATGCATACAGCTGAAATGCAATGGTTACCACAAGACAATCCTGAGATAAACACACTATTATACCTTAGCCATTAGTATTCTAGGTTCAGATCTTAGTGCAGAACAAATATAATAATGCATATATCATGTAGTACAGCTGCACGTCTACACTTTAGCAAAACAGTTCTTTATCAGCTAACCTTCAGTCACTTCATGGTATTATTCCCGTGTTTACTTCACAGCTCTTATAATACTTGATTTCTTAACCAACAGCCCAAAATACACACATTTTGCACAACACAGCTTTTTTAGGGGTGACATGATACAGTGATTGGTATACATCTAACAGTCTTTTTTGATGAACACTTTAAATAATGCAGGTGTTGCAAGACAGCTGTTTCTCCACAATATATGCAGTAGTAACTTTATTTCCTTAACAAGTGTGAATGCAGTTGAACTTTATTTTCTTAACACTGTGAATGCAGTTGAATTTTATTTCATTAAAAATATGAATGCAGTTGAATTTATTTCCTTAACATTATGAATGCGATTGTAGTTTATTATCTTAACATAATTAATACAGTATAAACTTTTATTTCCTTAACATTATTAATGCAGTAGTAACGTTCTTTCCTTAACAATAGCAGGTTTCATGTTTTCATCTATATTGAACTGTACTTGGCATTACTCACTTATATCAGTCCAGGTCTATAACCACATTCATTGCAGTACATTCAAAACAGAATATACCTACTGCAGTTACTAATGTATTCATTCTTATTTATATTACTATAGACTGCAAGCTATATCTGTACTCACCACACTCTCAGCACAACCTGGCCATGTGCCCTGCATGGGCATCCAGGTTCTGAGCTCTCTCATCAGCAGCTGTGGGGAGAGAAACACACCATTATGTGTACCTGTCTATCACACATGCAGATTAGGTGTTGGTAATACAATATTAACAATAATTACAAATGTATGGGGCATTCTTTCCTATGCTTCAGTTCATCACAGTGATGACACACCTGCTCACCTGTGCGGGAGATACCAGTTGCACTGGTGAGGTCACGTGCTAGCTGGTCCCAGGTCTCTGATTTGTATTCTGATGCCCTGTACTGGTCCTGCTTCAGCTAGACATCATGGTATTTTACAAGGAGTGCAGCCATGAACGTGGACTCCAGAATTCCCCACCGCTATGCCTGGGAGCATTCATTCTCTCCAACTCCTGCCATAGTCTCTGCCAAGATCAAACCCCAACAGATTCTGGCTGTATTCCTGCCTGTTGAACTTAAATAAGGCTGTTTCCCTCCCTTTGTTGCCATTGGGTGACTTTTTAAAAAAACAACGCTTCACTTAGCACCACACAAACCTGCTGAACTCAGCCAAGCAGTGCTTAAACTGACAATGCTTCACAATGCTTAGCAGTGCACAAACCAGCTTAGCTGAGCTGAGGACTGCTTAAACAGGGTTTGCTTAGTATTGTCCAAACCAGCTAAGCGAAGCTGCACGTTGCTAAGTACTGCTAAAATGGGTCCTGTTTAAGCACTGCTTGACTTGGCTTAGCAGTGCTTAGCAGGGCTTAGCTAAGGCCAAACTAGATTAAAAAAATGAAAATTAAATTATTTGTTCATTATTACTACTTTATTATTATGTGTATGTATTACACTTCTATATTTCCTGACCTTATGTATTTTAATTTCTTTATCTTGGATAGTGTACTTTAGCTATTATAAACTTGTGTGTAACTGGATCTTTTCTCCTCAGGTCTCCACTGATAATGGGCTTATGGCCCAGCTGGACTAACCTAGTTAACAAATGTCAATACATACATAAATAAAAAAAATATAACATATTGCTATCAAACTGTATGGTCTGTCTGTGTATTCAGACTATGCACCCACTACACACAGGGCCATGACTCTAACCATTCAGCTACGTGGATATGTTGAGAACTGTTATACATTTCTATATAGCTCTCAGCTATGTTTACGCACTGCTGAGCATCAAGCCATGCCACACAAACAAGCTCAGCTATGCTTAAACTTGACCTCTGTATGAAATTAAAAGTATCCAGTTTCTATTTTTAGATGTCTAGCATGTGTCCATTGCTAAGCGCTGTGCTGTGCAAACATAAAAAAAAAAAAGAAAAACATATTTAACTTTAATATTTAAGTGTCATCTGGCACTTTAACAGTGTAGCGGGTGTTTAACTCATCTCCAGACACTGTAACACACCCCCTACATGGATTCTGTAACCATGTTACATGCCTCTCTCTCAGTAGCGTGCCTTCATTAATATACAAGACGTGCTGCAGAGGGGGAGCAGCAGAAATGCCAGGGTACCCTCTGTGTAGGCCTTCTGCTATTCCTACATGGAGTTTATTAAATCCCCGCCAAGAACTTATTACAATGGAACAGATAAAAATAAGCACATCCCACGCATTAGGTGGAATTCATGCAATAGATCAACACCACTTTCTACAAAGCAAAAAAATAAAATAATGTTTCAGTGAAAGCATTTTTAGCAAAACTTGGAGGATTTATTTATTTATTTTGTATGGTGGATTTTCCCCTGTAACCCACATATGGGAGAACATGCCTCCTCCCCAAAACTTAAATATACCTATTCCAAGGCTGCACATTAGTGGAGAAAAGAGAACTTTCCACTGCTGGTGAAAATGCTTTTGGCAAAACATGTTCACTGAAACAGCTATCATCTAAACTGCTGTCAGCACAAATGCACTCCCTATTATGTGGTTACGTGAACAGAAGTAGGGTAGAGTTGTAAGAATAATTTAATTTATATAAACAAAAGCAATGTGGTTGTTTTGTTTTTAACAAGAGACATGGCACATTTCCTCCTAAAAAAAATATGCAATAGATATAACAGAGAATGCTTAGGAACTGAATGCATTGAATGAGAGGGAATGTTACTTGAGAGCAATTAGTTTAAGTTTCTTTGAAAGGATCTAGTGGTTGTAATAAATTCAATGTTTAAATTCATTTTTTCTGACCTTCTGTATCTGGGTAAAATATTGTAAGCTCTTTTCAGTAATTCAACTAAAAGGATGAATTTAATAATGATGATGCTTCTAGTTAAGGTCACGGCTGCCATTAATTGTCACTGTTTGAGGCTCAAAAGCTTTTTAGTCAGGCTTTCTGATTCTGTTTTTACCCATTCCATATTACTGAACAAGAGACTAAGTGGCTGAATTCTGCCCCATGTACTCATTTGACCATAATACTCCCTCCTTTTCTTCATTCATTGGCTGTCATTAAGCACAAAACTATAATTTGTCCAAAGTCACTCACATTAACTATTTAAATACTTTTAACCTCCCATTATTTTTTATAGATCCAAGTTATCTTTCTAGAACGAAAAAATTAGAGCTACCCTTTCCTTCATGTCGTCCTGCCTGGTTAGTGCACACAACAGTACCTAGATGCATTAACCTTTCTATTCCATCTGACTTTTAAAGATACAAAATCCAGGACACGACTACCATTTACTAGAGAGCCTTCTGCATATCTTTTGTATTTTAACAAAGTTAAACACATCTTCCAATGTATTTACCTTACCAGTCAACCAGCTCTACAAGATGCTGTGATAGCTGTTCATGAGTGAGAGTAGAGGGAGCCAAGCCACTTTTAGGCCTCAGATTGCTGTAGAACCTTGAATAAAGAGTAATATGTATTACTAGTCAGTGTGCATGTTTGATTTTTTTTTCATCTTTTTTAGTGTTGCTGTATATAGCGTAGTGTTCATTTGCTGAATTTCTTCTGGTTTGCTCTAGTGAGTGTAGAGAGGGAACCAAGACTTTTCTAAGTCACATATTGATGTAGAACCTTGAAGACTGTTGTTTGCTATTGCCTCATTTGGATTTTTTCAGCTTTTATCAGTGTTGCTATGATCTACCCACATTTGCATGGGGTTACTGCTAGAACAGCAGTGTTGCAATGTGTACTGTATGTACTGTAAAGACACAGATATTAATAAACTATTCTGGGTTATTACACAGCCACTCTGTATACTACATATCCTTAAGTAGTTGCTACCTGTGTAGGGAAGAAGTAATATCAGTGTTAATCACTGAAACTTGGTTTTAAATGTTCACAAAGCACTCCATCCATACTTGGGTTTTGTACCCACCATGCCTTCTGACCTAATGGCAACTACAATGGCTTCTCCACAATTCTTAGGGAGCCTATCACCTCTGGACTGAGACCCAGAGACCCACAAACAGAAATCACTGAGTTCCATATCACACTACATAGGACCAACCATCAGCCTGAAATCATGTAAGATTTATGCAAAATTCCTAAATGTCATTTATGAATTCCCTATAAACAATAACTCTACTATTTTGGAGTACTCCTCAATAATAGGTGAGTGGTACTACAAGTGTATGGGGACAATCCAGAAACATGTGTGTGACCCAATGACACACTGATGAAGGATTATATCTGAAAGCTGTGTGACTGATTAAGGTTTTGACTTTCAGCGTTATTTACCAGTGACAGACAGCACTGCAAATGTGTTGTGGGATATCTTCCCTGTAGGTATCTGACATCTGCAGTATACAGATGTTTGCAGAATGTGTGCATGTGTCTGACATATGTGGACCCTCTGTCAGACAAGTGTGGATGTGTGGCAAACAGTCAGATAATACATAATGTTTGCTCCTAGACTGTAAGTAATCTGGCTGTCACAAGCCAGACCCCTCAGAAAACAGTTATGGTATATTAATATATGGTATTGTATTAATTCCCTTACCTTGTATGCTCTATATGTACACTTTTTTGCTGAGGCTGGGCCTGTGTCCCACAACTACTACTGGTTATAACCTGCTGTACTGCTGTAGGGGGTCAATAGGTATGCTAGGCATAACTCTCAAGTGATGGGATACATGTGTAGAGTACACAGTGTCCTAGCCAGAATAGATGAGAAACAGTCAGGGTCACCTGTACAGTGTTTGGAGTATGCCTCTGTGATATTCATAGACTGAGAGGAGCTGACTGACAGTACATCATGTCTTACCAGCATTTACTGTCACCATTGTCTACAACACTACCCAGTAGCATTCATACATGAGCCGACCATTGTTGGAGGGACACAGAGGGCCTAGAGCTGTGATCTATGTAACAGCAGACAGAGGCAAAAAGGAAACCTGTAGGTGCCAGGCAGCTGACTAACAGCAACATGTCATTCCAAGATATGTACTACAGAGCTACTGTTGTAATCCCTATTTCCCATAGGACGTCTATTACTTACCTGGTATAGTGCTGTTCTTCTTTAGGTGCAGAAATACTGTACTATAATGCTTATATTCTCACAGTCTGTCTTTGTAAAAAAAGTCACAGACCTGTTTACCATAAGCAGCAGCTCGCATTTTGTAGGTGATGCTCATGAACAGGTGATTGCCTGTGCACCAATCTGTGGCTCACACTTGCTAATTGCATTGCATTTTAATTAGCCAATGGCATGGCACCAAAGTGCTAGGTTTAAGGCCTTCATGTACACTTTGGTCATTTTCCTGGCCTGCAAGTTGTACATTATCAAGGTGTGGGGACTACAGCATCACATAGGGTAGGTAAAAATACTGTCCACTGTCTGGATTTATGTCATTTGTCCACAGTTTGATATGCTATGTTTGGCCATTGTGAACAGAATTTCTGCTTATGTGGCAGTTTACTGTTTAACAATGTAGGTTGAGGTCAGTAAGGTCACAGACAGATGTGAATGTCATATGTCATTTGCATCAGAATATGCATGGCACTGCAGTAGCTGTTGGTCTATCAGCAGTGTATGTTTGTAGGGGAAGACTGTGACACATATCCATGTCAGTTGACCATTCCCTCCATCCCTTTCTGTATTGGTGTTGTGTGGATCCCCTGTTCTAGCTGTTTGGGATGTTGGTAATTTTTGTAGCAGGTAGCTGAACATACTGCCACGTATGCTGCAGGCTGCAGCTGCTGCATTCTGGCCATGATTCATACTGGGGATTGTGAACACATTGGGGGACAGCAAGCTGTATATGTGAGTGAGGGAGCAGTGTCAGCTCTTTTGTCACAGCATAGCCAGGGTGATGGTACCCATAACAGTCCAGGATAGGCATGTGCCTCAGGTACATATGTTATGTAATAGTGCCATCCAGAGAGTGGTAGGTGACATTTAGGATGCCTATACATATTTGTGAAGTGTGTCCCAACCTACAGGCCTTTGCCATGCTAATATGGATGGTAGTGACTGCAGCAACCAGTTTTGCTTAGAATTGCATGGCTCAGTCATGTATTTGTTGTTTGGAAAAGCATGTGTCTGACATGCAACAGACTGGAATGGATGCCAGGACTGTGGATGGCAAAATGTAAAGCATGCTAGGAATATAACAGATTAAGCTACTGAGTCAATACTATAGCAGGTGTATCTGTAAGATGTGTGCACGCATACAGTCTGTTACACAGCATTGGCATGAACATGTGTGTTCGTATGGGTATGATGTGTGCCACTGAACTGTCTGTCATGATTTTCTACTCTTAATCTGTAGTGACTTGCCAGTACTTTAGCATGCAGAATAGGTTTTCTGACAACCGTGCCAAATGCAGTTGGTACAGCTGTGGACATTCTACAACAGTCTGTGCAGTTGTCTGCTCTACCTGATATCCTAGGCCTCACGTACATCCATCAGCATTTATTTGGCTGTGTACTGGTTTTGGTGTCTGCATCACAGTCCCAAGTACACTGTCATTTTCCCCAATATATGTACAGCTGAACTGGGTAGGATCCAGTGTCTGTAGGTCCCCAATATCTTTATTTATGAGGTCCATGATGATCCTTTCCATAGCTTTGCAGACCAAGCTTGTCAGGCTTATGGGGCGATAGTTTCCAGGATCCGTTGAGGCACCACCTTTGTGGGGAGGGACCACTGTTGCTGTATGCCACTCTTTAGGTACATATCCTGTAGTAAGGCTGAGATTGAAAAGTAGTTTTATGTTTGGGTTTAGCTCTTCTTGGAGTTCATGTAGGACGCAGCCCGGGATGCTGTGTTTTTTGCTTTGGAGAGGGCGACTCTTATCTGAGCATCTAAGATGTCAGGAGGGCAGCACTCTGCTGGGATAGATATTTGCCCTTTTGGTGGGAAAGGGAGGGAGAAGTTTGCGCTGAACCTGTCAGCTAGGATGTTGGCAATGTCTGTGGGTTCGGTGTATTTTTTGTCATTTTGGACTAATTCTGAGCATATCTGGGAATTCCCACCCAGGTTCCTAACATAACTAATGAAAGCCTTGTGATTATCCTTAGTGTCCTGTGCAATTTTTCTCTCGAAGTTGGCCTTAGATGATTTTATGAGTGCCTGTAGTTTTAGTGATCAGAGATGCCTTCCCTTTTTGGGATTTTGCTCTATCATGTAGTAGCTTCCTCCTTCTATTGTATCGTTTGTTTATGGCTGGGGTCCACCAGACAGGACATCTGCCTTTGGAGGATTGGGTCTTGGTTTTATTTGGGATTGCATGATCCATGCATTCCTGAAGGTGTTCATAGAATGCGTTTATAAAGGATTCTGTGGTCTGGGCCGTATTTTCCACAGGCCCGGGGGCTTTGAAGGATACCACCTCGGTTTTGAGGAGTGTGAAATTTGCTTTAGAGCAGTTTTTCACTGTGGTTTTCTGGGCAGGGGGTGTGGTCGGGATGTGAATATCTAGTGAGATTAGTTTATGGTCTGATCTTACCAGTGAGGGATACACTTCTGGTCTGGAGCATAGAGTAACCATGTTGGTGATGATCAGCTCCAGTATGTTTTCCCCTCTTGTGGGAGTGGTAACAAGTTGTTCCATAGCATCTGAGTTTATAAATTCTAGGAACCTTTGGGCTAGGATGTTGGAGCTAGAGTAATGCTCCCAGTCTATGTTTGGGTAGTTGAAGTCGCCCAATATAATGGTATTTGGAGAGACCTTCATATTTTCCAGTGTTCTCAGGAAGGCCGAGTGGGGTTCCTGGGTTTGGGAGGGTGGTCTGTAGCAGGCTATAAACTGGAAGGCACTGTTAGTTGCATATGGATAGTCTCTGATGCTTCGTGCTGTGCCACCAACCTGGAGGTGTGGGTATCTTTGACGAATATTGATACTCCCCCTCCTTTTGTGGTTCAGTTCAAGTTTTGGGGCCGAAAAGCATGGTATGAAGTATAACCTGGTAGTGGTGGGGTGGTCTTGGGAGTCTTGAACCAGGTTTCTGTTACTGCACAGATATTGATGTTCTCCATGTTAAGGAGAGTTTCGAGTGCATGCATCTTGAGGTTTAGACTTCTTGCGTTGAGTAGCATTACTCTTAGTTTCTGATCCCTTGTGATACCTATGGAGGTGGGTTTGTCTTTTGAGCCTTGCCTAAAAAAAGCACTATGGGGGTAGCAAGAGCCTTTGCCAATATCCAAAAGCCCAGGGGTGACAGGTGCAAGCCATTCCTAGCGAAGCATCGTGGCTTGTCGAGCATGTCATCCCAGGCTGACAGGCATTGGATCCCTTTTGAATGACACCAATACTTAAGCCAATTGTTGAAATTGATCATCTTGTCTTCATATTGTGGCATCATTCTTGGTGAGGATAAGATGCTCCTCAAGGTCAGGGTCATACCGGCCTGGGCTACATGCTCAGAGAGCTCCTCTATGTCTCTTTTCATGTAGTCCAGGGAGGTACGTCTCAGGTCATTCACACCAGCATGGACAATGACTGAGTCATATTTGTACTTGCCTTGGAGTGACCTGAGTGCCTGTGTTATGTGGCGGATCCTAGCGCCTGACAGGCAGCTCACCGTGACCTTCTCCTTGTTCAGCCTGGTGAGCGGGACGACAGTGTGCCTAACAATAGAGTCACCTTTTACAAGTGTATCAGGTGTGTTGTTTAGCCTTAAGGGCTGTGACTGTTCGGCACACTGGCTTTGTGAGCTATGTGTTGCACGTGTTTTGTTTTGGGGTAGCGGTTGCTTGCGTGTCTGCTTTGGAGGTCTCTGCTGCTTAGGCAGATTTTTATTTAGAGCCTCCGAGTATGTTTTTGTGTGTTTATGTCTTTGGTTTGATGTCGTGGTAGGTCTATGTGAGACTGGAATTGTAGTGAGTGTGGTTTCCTTTTCCTCCTGACTGGTTACGCCAGTACTGAGTTGAGAGAGCTTAGCCTCCAGTTTGGCTATATGGTTGCATCTCTCACATGTGTTGGAATTTGTTGGGAGGAGGAGAGGGTTGTCTGTGTACATGAGTCAGTTGTAACATTGCCTCAAGATTCCCAGATTCACCAGCTGGACCGGAGAGGAGATTGACAACTGACCTTTGGACATGCTAAAATAGTACTGGGAATTCCTTTATAATTGAAAAAAAGGGCCAATGGGGAACAAGGTACTCAAGGGGAGTTTGTGAGGGTGTAGTGCTTTTAAATTTTTAGTGCTGACTTATATAATTGCTTTAGTGAGCAAGTGCCAGGTAACTTAAATGCATTGTGTTACAGGTAACTTAAATGCAAAAGCAACAAACAGTAACTTAATTCAAGTGAAACAAGGAAATAAGTACAGTAAGCAATGCAGATATCACTAGGGATCCACAGAAGTGCTGAAAAGCCGTGTTTTAGGTGGAATTAGCGTTTCAGGGAAATAACAAGCAAACAAACAACAAGCATACAAACAAAGCTAGATTCAGCAGGCCTGGATCTAGTCTATGCTACAGAAAACAAGGTGTACCAATTTCAGTAAGAAACAATTCAAATATGCAGGCACTATAAGCCTTTAACCAGAAATTCCCGGCTTTGAAGGGCAGAGTCCAGCCTCTCCTCCCACAAGAGTGCAGATCACAAACCTTCTTAATGTAAAATAACTGGCCTGAAGCCAGTAAAGATTTGCTTTAGAATAACAGACACTGAGCCCTC
Organism: Protopterus annectens; assembly: GCF_019279795.1. NCBI lineage: Eukaryota > Metazoa > Chordata > Ceratodontiformes > Protopteridae > Protopterus > Protopterus annectens. The sequence goes on along the minus strand of NC_056739.1, from coordinate 1,678,889,678 downwards.
AATCAGCAGTTCCCAACTTAGAAGGATGTAAGCTACCTGTCCTGCCACCACAGTGCAGGCCACAAACCTTCCTAATGTAAAACAACTGGTCTGAAGCCCAAGTGCTTAATCCAAAAGACTTAGAATGATAGCTACACTTTAATCAAGTTACTACCAAGCAATAATAAATACAATTGAATACTTTAAAGAATGCCTGGATTAGTGCTCAAGTTATACAAACAAAGCTAGATTCAGCAGGCCTGGATCTAGTCTATGCTAGAGCAAACAAGGTGTACCAATTTCAGTAAGAAGCAGTTCAAATATGCAGGCACTATAAGTCTTTAACCAGAAATCCCCAGCTCAGAAGGGCAAAGTCCAGCCTCTCCTCCCACAAGAGTGCAGACCACGAACCCTCTTAATGTAAAATAACTGGCCTGAAGCCCAAGTGCTTAAACCAGAATTAATACACTTTCAGAATAACAGACACTGAGCCCTCAATCAGCAGTTCCCAACTTAGAAGGATGTAAGCTACCTATTCTGCCACTACAGTGCAGACCACAAACCTTCTTAATGTAAAAGAACTGGTCTGAAGCCCAAGTGCTTAAAAGGCTTAGAATGAGTTACACCAATCAGTAATAAATACAACTGAGTACTTTTAAGATGACACAAAAGCAAAATAAAGTAGGAAGAAACACAAATACAGTAAAAGCAGATATATATATATATTTTTTTTTTTTTTGAGTGAGCAAATGAGATGGGCCCAGGTGTTACAGGACAGAAACAAGTGCAAATGCAGGCCTTCAAATCAGAAAGTTGAGAGAGATGGAAGACCGCCCAAATGGCCAATAACTACAAATTCTGGGCCAGAACCACTCCTTATGTGGTAGACAGGTTACCTAATAATTACCACTCCCAATGATAAGCTAGAAGGCTTCCCTCCAGCACAGAAAGGCTTGGGGGGCTCAGAAGCTTACAAACAGTCCTGGATACAGCAAATCTGTATCTGGAACACTAATTACAGGAAAGGTAGGAAACAGGCTTACAATTTTTTTTCTTCAGAAAAGTAGCAAAAACAGTAGTAAAAACAATTCACATGCAGTGCAAGCTATAGTGTCTCTTATAGATATCTAGCAAGAGAGCTTATTCAGATCCTAAGGCATTTAAAGACAACTATCTCTGGGAATGTTGGGGTTATCAAAAAAGTCCTTGAGAATCATCAGACAACCTATGTAGCAGAGCAGCTGCAAAGATATTTGAAGAGAAATATAGGCAAAGTCATCCAGGCAAGGAAAATTTTACAATACAAAAAAATAAGAAAACAAAGAGGAAAATAAGAAAAGAGGATTAGTAATGGAGAAGTGAAAGAAATAGAAACTGAGGTTATGGGTTACCTGTGAAGTGAAGGATTTAGTGTAGAAAGTCGAACTCAGAAAACATCACATCAGGATATAGTAATGGATCCCCAAATTAAGATGAAACCAGTGGAGCAGGAAACATCTGATCAACTGAACAAAAAACTGGACAAGAACTAACCAACTTGTAACCAACGTATGTAGCAAACATGACTGATCAGTTGCCAGATGACGATACTTTGGAGCCTTTCACAGGAAACCAGTGCAAACGTCCAGCTGGAGTTGCACAGCAAGGGAATGAACAGGAAACTGTGGCAACTCTTACAAAACCAATTTTTTGGGGTGATAGGCCAGTGAGTTCCAATATGAAAGAGTAATGGATGACTCAGGATGAAGCTGAAGAGAATGTGGCATGGGAACATGCTATGGAGTACCTATAGAATGCCCCCAGGAAAAGGAGAACAAAGAATGTGCCCTCGGTTTAGAGGAAAATGACCTAAGAGAAGAGTTACTTGATTTACTAGAGATGGGCAGACATATTAAGACCAGTGAAAGAAACAGATTACAGAAAGTCAATAAAACCCCAAAAGTTAGAAGTTTGATAAGACAAATGAACATAGTAATAAGGACTGTCCACAGAAATTCATGCGCTATAACAGAAGTAAATAAGATATATTACTGTGCAGCTAAATTAATAACAGATAAAGTCTTAACACAAAAATACAGGGTAGTAAGGGAGAAATCAAATGCCATCATGGAATAATCAAACAGAGAAAACTATAAAGCAATTAAGACAAAAAGTGTCACTGTTAAAAGAGTATAGAAGAAGGAGCAGATAAAAAAAATATTCAGAAAGATAGCCGTGATAAAAGCAATGCACGGTATCAGAACAGATCAGGATCTATCATGCAGTATCTCAAATAATAAACTAAAAATATCAGCACAGGCAAAAAAAATAGAAGCTATGCAGATAAATATAAAGGAAAAGTACAAAATAAGCAATTTATTGATGACCCAAAAATGTTTTATGGAGAATTGGAAAACAAGGCAAAAGGAATGAAAACACCATCAATAAAAAAAAAGAAGAAATAGATACATTTTGGAGAAATATCTATGAAGACCCTGTGGAACATAACAAAGATGCTAAATGGATAGAAGAAGTAAAAGAAATAATAATAAGTCCAAATGTACAGGATATGCAATGGCATGAAGTAATGGCCATAGAGATTGAAACAGACTTAAGAAAAGCTCCTAACTGGAAAACACCCAGACCCAGATGCAGTGCCTAACTTCTAGTTAAAAGTATTAACATCTTTACATGAAGATTTAGCCATGAGTAAGAATTATTTATATGCACACCCTGAACAGACAGCAACCTGGCTAACAACAGGAAAATCAATTTTCCTAATTAACTCATTCCCTCCAGTAGAGCTCTTTTGAGTGTGTACCTTTAACTCCCAATGGGTGTGGCTTCAGCCTTTAAAAAATGAAGTTATCACCTTACAGTTCTAACAAATACTTATTGACCGAGGTCATATATCAACACAGTTGTGCTTGCCATCATATAGGCTTCAAGATAAAATATTCTGATGCCTTGTGTGTAGCATAGTTTTGGAATTATTAATGCAAATACGAACAGGTAATATTTGACGCCTGGAGGAGCAGTAGGAGGTAACTGCAGATGCACCTGTAGATGTCACTCAGCTGTAAGCTACCCTAAAAGCTATAGACCAATAAGTTGCCCTCCCACAGCATATAAACGATATAGTGACATTGATGTCGATAGAGTGTATAGTCATTTAGAAGAAAGTTCAGTCATGGCAATAAAACAAAAGGGTAATAAATAAAGTTGTACGGAACAAAGGATCATTTGATGTTGTAAAAAGTCATAGTGGACAACTGTAAAAAGGGGAAGACTCTAAGTATGGCACAGCCAGACTATAAGAAAGCATTTGACAGTATCCCACATTCATGGATAAAAGAGAGCTTAAAATATATAAGATACACCCTACACTGGTCAATTACATTACAGCAACCATGAAACAGTGGCAGACCACTCTGCAGTTAAGCCATGATAAAGGACAAATTATTATTCAAGGGATAAAAATTCAAAGGGGGGATATTCCAGGGTGACTCTCTTTCACCGCTGCTCTTTTGTCTTGCCCTTAACCCATTAAGCTGTCTACTTAACAGATCAGGTCATGGCTATAATTTGGCTTTCAGAAAACAACAAATTGTAAAGATTTCTCATCTTTTTGTAGATGATTTAAAACTGTATAGATCATCAGATGAGGAACTGAAAGCATAACTGCAAGTGGTCAAACCTTTTTCAGATAATATAACAATGTCATTTGGTCTTGATAAATGTGCAAAAACAATCTTTAAAGCAGAAAAGCTGCAGCACCAAGAAAACATCAGTCTGGGACTGGAATGTGATATAAAAGAACTTGAGCAAGAGGGAGTATATAAATATCTGGAAATCGATGAAGGATCAACAATAAAACATGAACAAATGCAAATAAAACTCGGTAAGGCATATTTTAGAAAGCTTAAATTAATACTAAAAACAGTATTGACATCTAGGAGCAAAGTCCAAGCTATAAACCAATTTGCTCTTCCTGTCCTAACTTACAGTTTTGGAGTGATTGACTGGCCCCAAAAGGTGTTGGATAGTTTGGACAGAAAAATAAGAAAAATGCTTTACGCTCATCAAATGATTTATAAAAAACAGTGCATACCCAAGACTATATATTCCCCATTGTAAAGGAGGTATGAGCCTCCTTGAAATTGATTACATGTATTGATCTGTGATAGTGGGACTGCATACATATCCACTGACCTCACAAGATGCAAATGTAGTACAAATTTCGAAACGTGTGGAGAACAAGTCTAAAATGACTTCCCTGCTTTGTTTAGAAGAAGCACATCTGTGTCAAGCGGGAATGGAAATCAAACCAGAAGTAGATAAAAATCAGGTAGCAACTGAATGTGCCAAAAAACAAAAGAAAGAATATAAGGTGAAAGATCAGACAAGAAGGAAAGAAATGTGAAACATGCATACATTTAGCTGCAAGTCTTGGATAAAACATATGTTGATCAGGATTGAATGCAGGAATGGTTAAGGATAGGTAAATTTAAACCAAAAGATGAAAAGTTAATATTGGATTGATTTGGTAGAATTAAAACACAAATGGATTAAGGTTTTGTAAACAGAATTGGGAAACAGTAAAACAGTTTGTTGCTTGTTGGGATATTGTTTGCTGGTAATGATATACTAATGGCAGAAGGACTGCATACTGAAAGATTGTTGTGGAAAGCAAGATGGTTGCATTGGGGATTGTGAAAACATTATAATACTGAACAGTGGAAAAACAGCCACAAAACATCATAGAAAATGATGATTTGTATCACATGGGATCATCCATTACCTATGGTTCCAAAAAGAGATGCAAGAAAACCAAATGTAGCAGTCTATGAAAAGAAGACAAAGGTAGTATTGATTATTGAAATTACATAATAGTGTGACTACAGTAGTCTGTACAGAGAGAGACACAACAAGTCATAAATAATCATTCATTTGCAGCAGAAACAGACAATAATGGAGAGCCATTACCACCCTATTCAACCAAAGCCTGAGCACCAGTTTCATCCCAGATGAAAGGAGGACAGCCACTGTGATCCCTCTGTACAAAGGTGGAGCATCCACTGACCCAGGCAATTATAGGCCCATCAGCCTGACTAGTTTGATTTGCAAGGCCATGGAATGCGTTATCATGGACCTTATAACAAGGACATTGGCAACCTCTAAACAGTTGACCCTGCACAGCTTGGTTTTGTCAAAGGGAAATCATGCCTGTTAAGCTTGGTCAGCTTTTTTGGAACAGTCACCAAAGCTATGGACAAGGGGAAGACAGTGCACACCACCTACCTTGACCTAGCCAAAGCCCTCAACACTATTCCCCACTCAGGCATAATAGATAAACTCTCCCAGCTAGGCATCAACCCATATGTTACAAGATGAGTAGCGAACTGGCTCACTGATAGAACCCACTCAGTTAAAATAGAGGAAGCCATCTCTAGCAGTAGACCTGTAATGAATGGTGTACCCGAAGGATAGGTATTGGGGCTTCTCCTGTTTGGGATATACTTTTCTGAGGAGCAAACCAAAACCAGTGATCTGTGGCTGACCAAGTTTGCAGATGACTGCAAGCTGGGTGCTGTTTTAAATTTCCCTAGTGATGTGAACATCCTCCAAGAGGGCCATACCTCTCAACTTCTTAGAACAAGAAATCTGGACAAAGCCATAAATAAAAGGAGGACAAAGGCCCAAAAGTAGAGATAATTTTTATATATTGCTCTTGCAAACTTAGAAAGTTGATAGAATAACAGGTTTTGCATTAGCATGAAATTTCTGAAAGGTATGAAGTTTGAAACTTAAATGTCTGTCATTATTTATTAGATTCAATCTTTAATAATTTTCCACTAATTTGCCAGAAAACCACAATTCTATGAAAAATGGACAAAAATATGAGGCATAAATCTGGACATGCTGCAAAAAAGCTGTACAGCTGAGAGTTATAAAGAGTGCCTTACTGAAACAAATGGCTGGTGCTAGAAGCATGGCCTCAAACTAAGTGTCAAGAAATGCATCATTATCTCCTTTGAGGAAAATAGAGTCCCCACTAATTATCACATTAATAACAATTTACTAAGCATGCAATCAATCGTGAGGGTCTTGGGCACCCAGGTTGATAGCAACCTGACTTTTGACCACCATGTTGCCTCCGTTGTATTGAAGGTTTTCTACATAGTCCACCTTATAAGTAAAGGTATTTCATCCAGGAACAAGAAGGTCATACCATCCCTGTACTTCACCGTTATCAGACCTATTATTGAGTACAATGCTCCCTTTGGCATTTACCTTTCCAAGCACATGCAGCAGCTGGAGAGACCACAGAGGTTCCTGACCAGGAAAATCTAGGGTCTCAAACACCTGTCCTATACAGATAGGCTAAAAACTTTGTCCCTCTACTCAGTCTCATACAGACTGATCAGAGGTGACATGTGCCTGGCATACAAGGTCATCTCAAATCCAGCCTTGATGAAGTTGCTGCATATCTGTATGTCAAACTCCACTTGTGCAACCTGCACGCAAGGCCTCAACCTGGTCTGTGACATTAATAGAACTTGTCGGCGGGATAGATTTCTGTCCCAGTGAATCCCACATCTATGGAATAGACTCCCTTTCCATGTCAAGCATAGTACCTCTCTAGCTCTCTTTAAGAGGAACCTGGATGACTGGAGGGGAAACAGAAAATACACCCCTGGGATCCAACCTGTATCCCTGCTGGACAGGGGAAACAGGTGCTGACTTTGTTGGAACATGGGCAACATTCTTGGCTAGGCTTATAAGGGGCTCTAGGCCAATAGCCTAGTATCACCCTATGAACCTATGAAGAAAGATACTGAGACAGTTCCAATAGTAGTAAGAGCTATGGGTCTTCTAAAAAGAATTTACAGTCGCACTTAGATATGTTACCGATACATGTAACTCCGTACAAATTGCTGAAGTTATCTTTACTGTGCACATTGAAGATGCTGAGAAGAGAACTTCTGGCTAACATCAAAGACTGAAACAATACTAATTTCATGAACTTTAGTTATACCTTGACTTAGGAATGGGCTCCATTCTCATGATGGTATTAGAAAACCAAAAGACTTGGAGAAATTAAAAAAAAGATGTATAGGTCTGCAGTCTTGGGACTGCATACATATCTGCTGACCTCACGAGACCCAAATGTAGTGAAAGATTTGAAATATGAGGAGAATAAGTGTAAAACGACTCCCCTTCTTAGTTTAGCAGAAGCATATTGGAGACAAGTGGGAATGGAAATCAAGTCAAAGGTGCATAAAAATCAGGCAGCAACAGAATGGGCCAAAAAACAAAAGAAAGAATACAAGGTGAAGGGTCAGATGAGAAGGCAAGAAATGTGGAAAATGCTTAAATATAGCTGCAAGTATAGAAAACTCTTGGAACAACCTTACTTCATGGTGATCATGGTAGAAAGCAGGAATGGTTAAGGAGATGTGAATTTAAACTTAAAGACAAAAGGTTAATATTGGTGGCCCAAAATAGTGGATACATACAAGATGGTTTAAAGTCCATTGAACATGTGAGAGAAACAGACAAATCTAGGTTTTGTAAAACAGAACTGGAAACAGTCGCACATCTTGTTGCTGGTTGTGATATACTAATGGCAGAAGGGCTGTAGGCATTGGGGATTGTGCAAACATTATAATATTGAAATAGCTGAAAAACACTGGAAACATGAACCACAAAGCACCACAGAAAACGATGATGTTTATATTACATGGGATCATCCATTAACAACAGTTCAAAATAATCGATTTGAGAAAACCAGATATAGTAGCCCATGAAAGGAAGACAAAAGTAACATTGATCACTGAAATTGCTACAGCCAATGACTACAGTGTTGTATGTATAGAGAGACACAGTCATAAAATACCAGGATTTGCAGGAAAAAACAAGGTCAACATGGACAGAGGATATTCAAACAGTTCCAATAGTAGTAGGAACAATGTGTCTTATAAAAAAGAGTTTACAATCATACTTAGATATGTTACCAATACTTGTAAGTCTATATGAATTGCAGAAGGAGCCATTACTGGGCACACTGCAGGTGCTGCAAAGAGCACCTTTGGCTAATATTAAGGACAGAAACAATACTAATTTCATGAACTTTAATCATACTTTTAGTAATGGGGTTGATTCCCATCACAGTATTAGAAGCCCAAAAGACTTGGAGAAATTAATAAAAAAAGATTCTACAGGAATGAGAAGTGTACTAATTGGTTCTCTGAGAGAGCAGCTGATGCATGGAACAGACTAACAAATTCCATACTAATTTAAATATTTTTAAGAACAGCCTGGACATTATGGGAACAAGTGTTTTGATATATTGGCAGCCTAGAAGGGCATGAATCCTGTAGCTTGAAATATTTGTATTTATGTATGTAGTAAGCCTGCACAGGGGGTAAGACATTGTGCCCCCCCCCCCAGTTTATATATGTACCAAACCATTGTGACATTGTCTGTAATTACCTGTAAAGGTCCTGGGGACCACAGATGATGGAGATTTCATAGCATTGTTCAAAGCTAACATCTCTTTGACATTTATGTTCTTTGGTCTGGGTCTGTCTGACAAATCACAAAGGCCTTTCACTTTTACCCTGATAGAAACTTCTCCCCATACAAAACATGAATTGTGTGTAGATAGTTACTGATTGTGTTGGGACAGGAGAAGAAAAAAGGAGACCTGGATTCTGAGTACTTTTTAGACCACCAATGCACATTCTTCTTGATACCACCCAAAAGTGGAATATGACATTCCAAATTAAAAGAATGTTGGGACCCCATTTTTTATATAAACCACTGAATTTTCTTCATTTGTAACCAGGTAAGAGGAATCATGAGAATCATAAAAGCTATGAACCCTAGAATTCTGAGATAAAGTGCAATACAGACTGGAGAAGCTCAGGAATATTTCCAGATAGAAAACCATCTTTTCTCTGGTTAAGATAGCCTTTTGCATGGAAATGCCTTTAAGGCAGCACAAAAACACAATCCTGTGAGATAGACTCAAAGATGATTTCTTTAACACCTTTACTGAATTATCCTATAAGGTATGGGCAAATAGACATTTATATACAAGAAAACAAACCATATTGACATGTTCCCAGTTACAAACATCATGCATCACATAACATTACATAAATTGCTCAATTCCTGCCTTCCCTTAAATCTCACTCCTACAAAATGATTTTCTACATGTATTGTTCCCACAGTTTCTATTTTTTTTCTAAGTAATTTGTTCCTACCCTTTTCAAAAACATCCTACTGCCAGTTATTTTATCTTTTTTACAATATTCAGTACTTCAGAGGTGGTTTAGATGTTGATTTCCATTTTCTAGTAATTGCTTTTTTGGCAGCCACCAGAATTAAATGTAGCAGGACGTCACTATGTCACTAGGTAAATCAGATCTTGTATCCCAGACCCACCAAAAATCATTTCCTTAGTTGCACCCATTTACTCATCAATATTTTTGACACAGTACTCTGCAGGGAATTTTTGAAGTCTCTAACTCATTACATCATTACATGCACAAAATATATGCTGTCAGTTATCTCTTTCTTCCCTATCAATCCTCAACATTTGTCATCTAGCTGAGGAAAAATTATTTGAAGTTTGCTTGGGGTATACAAATACCTATGCAAACATTGTGAGCTGTTTTCTTCTGAACTGTTAATGCAGTCTCTCTTTCCAATCTTTTCTAACCTCCACTGATTGACTCCTTATAGCTATTGTGCAACATTTTCTATGCTCTGCTCCTTAATCCTTTTTTAACAACAGCGTCTGTTTTGTATTCAGCTAAAAACTCTTCTACAGCAAGCCTTTCACTTAGGATTCCCCTATTGTTCTCTGTTTGGCTATCCTTTGATATCAATCCCTGATAGGGAAGGCAGTCTCTAGCCTGCAGTCCAAATGTCTGCTTGGTCTCTAGTTATTTCTTCCAGTACATTGGTTCCTTTAAAAGTTTTCACCAGTAAATTATTTGTATGGCTGTTATTATTTGCCTTGTGGATCTGCATCCAAAATCCCACTCTCTCCGTATTTCTTGACCCCCCTCCATTTCATCATCATCTCTTTCTGCTTTAATTTACAGCCATATGCTTGTGTTATGTATATCAGCCTAAAACGTAGCTTTAAAATATCCCTCAAAATCAGGTAACCTAAACCAGCTTGTTCTGTTGTAAGAATCAGCTTATCCCACTTGAGCCTTACCCTCCTCCCCTCCCCTCCCAGATAAATTCCTTCAACTCTTTAATATTTATTGCCCGCAACTTTTCCTCAGGTTGATAAAAATATTCCTGATCTGTATATAAAACTAAAGGGACTAAAAACATTTTTGCTTGGATCTTGCTATCATTATCCAAAAATAACAGCTTCCAGTTTCAGTTTTTGTATAATCTTTTATTTAGTCTCTACCCACATATCCTTAGCTGCTATAACAGAATCCTTCTGCTTCATTTTATTGCGTCACCATAAATATGGATATTGCTGGATCAATTTATGTGTGGACACATAGTTTACAGCTATATCTTTTGTTTTATCTTCATAAATGTTATATCCTGAAAAAACTTGAAACTGTCTCAAGATGTTTCACAACAATGAGATGTCCTTTTGGGTTATCAGGTACAACATAATATCATCCGCAAATAAAACCAGGTTTTCTTGATTACCATACCAATTATATTATTGGAATCCCTTATTTTTCTTTACCAATGGCTCAAAATACAAAGTAGATAATACAAGAAAAGAGAGCACCCCTGCCTGGTTCCTCTGTTCATACACAACTTGTCAGAGAGGACCCCCCCCCCCACACTTTAATTCTTGCCTGTGATCCCTTATATATCCTCCTAATTAACCTTATTATTATATCATGGAATACAGATGCTTCCATTGCCCTACTCATAAAATCCCAACTCATTCTGTCAAATGCTTTCTCTGCATTGAGCCCCACCAACAACAGTTGTATTTTCTTATACTCTGCTTCCCTCTGGATCGTCATTGTTCTATTAGTGCTGTCAAATGTTTGCATCCCTCCACAAACCACACTGATCCATATCTATTAATTTTGGCAACACCTTTGTTATTCTTTTAACTGTTATAGACATAAACACTTTATAACCATGGTTTAAAACTGAAATGGGCCTAATGAATCTTGATCTGAGGGATCTTTACCATAGGTTCATAGGTTCATAGGTAGGTACTCAGCTATCTGCCCAAAGGCATTTATAAGCCTAGCCAGAATGTGTTGGCTTTCGCCACCCCCTTAGATTAGTTCCCTGTGCCTCTGTCCAGCAGAGCCACAGAAGTGATCCCCGAGGTAAACTTTCTGTTTCCCATCCACTCATCAAGGTTTCTCTTGAAGAGTTTTAGTGAGGAGCTCTGCCTAATATAGATTGGAATCATGTTCTAAAGCATGGGAAGTCTCTGGGACAGGAATCTATCCCTCCAGCATGTCCTATTTATTGTTGTGGTGAGGTTTAGATCCCTAGAGTGTGTGGCTGGAGGGGATAAGGTTTTCTTTAGGTGGAGCATGTCCATCAATTCTGGGTTGGACATGGCCTTGTATGTCAGGCAGAGATCACCTCTGAGTAGGCGGTATGCAACCGAGTACAGCTGGAGTTTCTTCAGTCGAGCTTCATAGGGCATCTGTTTGAGGCCAGTGATCCTCTTGGCGAGGTACTTCTGTGGTCATTCCAGCTGTTGCAGGTGTCTTGTAAGGTACATTCCAAACGGGACATTGTACTCTATGATGGGTCTGAATAGTGATGAGTAGAGGGGCACAATGACCTCTTTTGATCTGGATGCAAACCCTTTTGTGATTAGGTGGGCCACATAGAAGGATTTTCTAACCACTTTGGCAATGTGATTATCAAAGGAGAGAATACTATCTACTTGGGTCTCCAGATCCCTTATTACGTTTTCCGTATTTAGGGGACAACCACCTATGCGGTAGTTTGTGGGTACTTTGTTTTTTCCAAAGGGGATGGCTAAGCACTTTTTGGGATTTAGCTTGAGGCCATGATTTTGACACCAGGTATCCGTCTCAGCAAGACCCTTTTGGAGGATGTCTGTGTCAGCTGGAGAGTCAATTATAACCCCTAGTTTGCAGTCGTCTGTGAACGTGGTGAGCCATAGTCCTCCTGTGCTTACCTGTACCTCTGAGAAGTATATGCCAAACAGGAGGGGTCCTAGGACTGAGCCCTAAGGAATGCCACTTGTAACCGGTTTAGAGTCAGACCTAGCTCCCACAACTCTTACCATGTGGGTTCTGTCCGTGAGCCAGTTGGCAACCCATCTTGTGACATAGGAGTTTATGTTCTGGCTGGTGAGCTTGTCTATAATACCAGAATGGGGAATGGTGTTGAAGGCCTTTGCGAGGTCTAGGTAGGCAGTGTGTACCACCTTTCATTCATCTATAGCCTTAGTAACTGTCTCAAAGAAGTCCACCAGGTTTAGTAGGCATGATCTGCCCTTAACAAAGCTGAACTGTGTAGGGTGCAGTGTTTGGAGGTTCCCAATGTCTGTGTTAATAAGTTCCATGATGATGCGCTCCATAGCTTTGTAGACCAAGCTAGTCAAGCTTATAGGGATACAGTTCCTGGGGTCTGCTGTGGCTCCACCTTTGTGGAGTGGAATAACCGTTGCTGTGAACCACTCTATTGGTACGTAGCCTGTGGAGAGGCTGAGTTTGAACAGTGTGTTTAGGTGAGGGGTTAGTTCATCATTGAGCTCGTGTAGGACGCAGCCTGGAAGACCATCCGGTCCCATTGATGCTGTGTTTTTGGCTTTGGAGAGGGCTGTTTTAACCTGAGTGTCTGTGATTTCAGGGGTTCTACATTCTTCTGGTATGGTTATAGGCTCTTTTGGGGGTGAGAGGGGGGGTGAAGTTTGCATTGAACCTGTCTGCCAGGATGTTGGCAATATTGGTTGGTTCAGTGTATTTTGTGCCATTCTGCACTAACTCCGAGCAGATCTGAGCATTGCCACTTAGATTCTTGGCATAGCTAAAGAATGCCTTGTGGTTATCTTTGGAGTCCTTGGCAATTTTTCTTTCGAAGCTCGCCTTGGATTATTTTATGAGGGATTGTAGTTTCTTGCTGATACTGATCAGGGATAACTTCCCTTCTTTGGATTTTACTCTTTTCTGTACTAGTTTCCTCCTTTTATTGTATAGCTTGTTTATGGCAGGGGTCCATCAGACTGGTTTTCTTTTCTTGGAGGAGTGAGTCTTGGTTTTGCTTGGGATAGCACGATCCATGCATTATTGTAGGTGCCCGTAGAATGCATTAGTAAAGGATTTTGCAGCTTGGACAGCTTACGGTAATACCATCACCACAACATTCTTCCAGGATGTTGGTGCTTCCCCTCCTTTTAAAATACTATTAAACAAAACCTTCGAGATCTTTATCACTCTCTTCCCTCCTAGCTTCCAAACTTCCACAGGAATACAATATATTCTTGGAGACTTTCCTGCAGACTGATTATATGCCGCCATTTTTATCTCATCTCCTCCTATCTTAACTGTTAATTGTTGGGCTTTATCTACCTCTAACCTTGGCATACTTAAGTCTTCCATAAATATTTCCATGTTTGCTCTTTCTTGATTCCACATTTCTCAGCTTTATGCAAATTTTCAGAAAATTTCTGAAATACCTCTAATACGTCTACAGGATCCTTATATTTTGCAACAACCCTTTCTACTTTTTGTTGCCAAAGGCATTATATGTTTTTTATGCTCTGGTGTTATAATCAAAAACAGTTTCTTAACAGCAATCTTTCTAAACTCATGCACCCCTTATTTTCTCTTTAGCACTTTGCAGTTGGGTCTCTTCTTATTCTGTAAGATTCTCTTTATTCTGCAGTGCTTTAACATTTGTCAGCCCCTGTAAATAATTCCTGCTACTTCTTAACCATACATCTTTTTCTTTTATTTTTACCCTATTTTTAAACACCACTTTCATTTTATCCCACTTACTAGCTATAACTCTTTAATAATTTATGCTACCTATTCCTTATACTCTGTTCCTTTAATAGGTAGGTGGAGAAGTGCCAGTGTCTCAATTTTATGTCCTTATCTTCCATTTTTATCTTACTTGTTATTGGCACATGAACTGAAATAGTCATTGCATTGTGTTGAAGCTTTCAACTAAATACATATGTTCCCTTGAAATATAAGTTCTCTCTAGTCTAGGACAGTTATTGTACCTTGAGGAATAATATGTAAATTTTCTGAGTTCCTACTGCTGAATTCATGTCTTCCATACCAAACATTTTAATACATTTCTTCAGAAATCTGCCCTGTTTTATTTTATTTTCCCTTCTAGGTCTTCCATATACATCCTCACTACTGCAAATCAAATTGTATTCTCCACCTATAAGTAATATTCCCTGCTGAAAGCTGATTATTTCTTCTAAAATATTCTTCAGTTCCATTACAGCAGCTTTAGGTGGAATAGAAATGCATATCAGTATAATACCCTCCCTTGCCAGTAGCCCCTTACTACCACAGATCTACCACAATTATCATGTTTTCTCTTTAATCACTATTGGAATGCCTACAGCAATTAGTATAATTACTCCCCTTTTCTTTTGTCCCCAATACTCTGCTGAATATCCATCCTAAAATCCTTTTTTTATTAAATTCAGATGCTCATTCTTTCCAAATGTATCAATTGTGGCATTGTTATTTGCACTCTACATTTCTTACTATAATTTCATACTTTGTCCTTTTTTGTCTATACCTGTGATGCCATACACATAATTTGGGCTTACTCGCTTCCCTACCCTACCCCCTATTCCCACACCCCCCCACTTTGCCTAAACGTATACCATCCTATCTCCACCCACTACAACAAAACAACCAACCAAATTCACTGAGACATTACATTTAACTGGTCTAGCTCATCTACTTACATGCCCACATAACTTACTTGTCCCAAACATCAAGCAAATCCAACAAAAAATTGTATATGACGTCCACCCAGATAATTCTATTGTCTCCTAACTTATGTACAATATGGTACTCTTCCAGTGGTCTGTTGTACTCCACATAATCACCATTCCCACATCCTACCACACTCCCCCTCTGCAGCACTTTATTTTCTCCAGTTCTATACTCCTAGTCAACAAACACCCACCAACTACAAAATTGCCAAAGTCCCTACCCATTGGGAACACATGCCTTCTTCAATTACAGCTACACCAAAGAGAACTACCAGACCTATATATCAGTATCATACCTAAGTGATAAATATAAAAATGGTATAACGTTTCTCACCACAATTCCACTCTCCCACTTTCTGGAGACTCTAGGCCATCCATCTATTCAAACCAGCCAAGCCCCTTCTAATCTATCAGCTCTCATCAAAACAAATATATAACCCATTAATCCTAACCACAATGTACTATTAATACATATAAACCTCAGAAGCATTTACAACAAAATTCCAGGTCTGCATGCAACATACAACCCAGACATGCTAATTATCACTCAAACTTGGCTGAAAACAAATGCTAAAGATCAAGACATTCTTCCACCAGGATACAATATATTAAGAAATGGTAGAGTACACAAAAAAGTTGGAAGGGTTACAATACCTTTTAAAAATATATTAAATATTACTAGATACACACTGAGTCATCCTAATTATCCTAATGCAGAAATATCTATTACCCACCTACACTTGGCAAAGCACAGCAGTATTTGCATTGCCATATATATTTCCCAGGCAACAACATTCCCATTCTTGAAAGCATCATTGAATATTTTCCATTAATGTAAATAAATTATTCTACTTGGGGATGTGAATATAGACTATTTACTTGTAAACACCACATTCCCTACCATCTCTGTTAGCCTGTTCAATTTTACTTCAAGTAATTACCTCACCCATTAGAATCAACAAGCACAGCAACAGGCACTCGCTACTAGACTGGATCCTTACCAACTCACCCTCAAATATAAACTTCTTTGGCTGCCTCCCAGACAATATCAGTGACCATCTCCCCACACTTTTCACAAGACAAACTAACATGACCACACAAAAAACCTTGCTGCAGGTCCACAAAACAGGAGCACGAGTTTTGATAAGTGCTTTTGTTCCTCTAGTCCACACAACAGAACTTCATCAGTGACCATCTCCCCACATTTTTCACAAGGCAAACTAACCACATCCCCAAACATACAGTACTAAAACCAGTACATAGACTCTCATCTTTTAACGAAGACACCTTTATAAACTACCTCTCCCAATACAACTGGGATAGTCTAAAAAGCTACCATCAGAAGATGTTGTTAAACATTTAAATAACACATTTCTTAACATACTAAATGGGTTATCTTCCATAAGAACAAAAAGAACCAAAAGCAACACTGCTCCATGGCTCACCAATGAAACTAAACAGCTCATATTAAATAGAAACAAACATTGTAAGGCATGGAATGAAGGCAGAATACCACAAAAGTGACAAATGTTTAGACAACTTAGAAATTGATATAAACAACAGATCAAGCTAGACAAAATTGCATTTTTTCAGTTACTTCAAGGAAAACACCAGCACATTCACAAGCAATTCTGAACATCCATAAAACTCCAATATACCCCAGTCAAACCACCACCTCATCTAGTACTACAAACAATGACACAGACCCCATAGCCACCCAGTTCAACACACACTTCATTCAATATGTCTCTCTCTACATGAATCTAGTCCATCTTCCCATCTCTCTATCTCCACCAGCAATACTCACAATGCCACTCTGTTTTCTCTGTCAAAGATTACCTTCATAAATTGAAAACCACTGCACCAGCTGCTCACAAGTTCCCACCCAAATACCCCATGTTTTCTTTTGGTGTCCTAGCATACTCCATCTCGATACTCATAAATAGATCTGTCATAGAAAACTATTTACCCACTATCTGGAAAAATCACATATTATACCACATCACAAACATGGATCAGCTTTAGACCTTTCCAACTACCTCTCTATTGTAATTTTCTCTCCTCTGTCAAAAGTCTTAGAAAGATGCATATACTCCCCACTACTAACCCATCTCATAAGCATCATGTTATTCCCAACCACACAACATGGCCTTTGACCTCACCACAGCACAGCAACAGCTCTGTTTAGTTTCTCAGAAACTATAAATGCCGACAGAAACAATCGTAACCTAATATCCTCCATGTTACTGGATCTGTCAAAAGCATTTGATACAGTATATGACCAACTCCTAATCAATTGACTATTTCCTATCACAATCTCATTCAGCTGTTACTTGATTCCCTAGCTATCTCTCCAGCAGACAACAGGCTGTAAAATGGAATCAAGATTTATCCCCTTCCTCCCTGTTTCCATCAGTGTACCACAAGGGTTAAATATAGGCAAAGTAGTTTTCAATATTTTCATAAACAACATGCGCAAAGCCAGCAAACATGCTGCCTTAGTACAATATGCTGAAGATGCCACCATCATGAAATCAGCTTCAACCCTTCTACTACTTCGGCAAATGACTCAAGACTCCTTACTTCCACAGAATCATGTTTAAAACTCATAAGCTAATTTTAAATACCGAAAAAATAATGCTTTTCATGCCCAGATCTCTCTCAACAACCAGTACACCCTTTAATATTACCTCAACAAAGACTACCACCATAGAAACTGTAACAAATCCCAAACTAGTAGGAGTCATAATAAACAATAACCTAACCCTATCACCCAGACCATCAGGAAAACTCACCAAAACTGGACTTCCTCTACTGAAACAAACCATACCTCACAGAACCTTCAAGAAAATCTTCAGTATCATCCTCCCTTAACCCCTTCCTTCTCTATGCTTCATCCACATTAACCAACATTCAAGCAACCCTACTAAATAAATTAGAGCCATGCTTTAACAAAATAGCCAAGTTTGCAGGTAATGCAGCCAACCATGTGCACCACTGTTTAACACTAAAGAAGCTCAACTGGCTACAACTATCTAATCACCTAGCATTCACTCAACTTCAAATTCCCTACAAAATAATACACAAACCACACGCAAGTCCTTTACTACAAAACATTCTCAAGCACTAGTCCCCACCATGTTACTTTTGCTCAGGTAATCAGAGTCTACTATTAACTTCCAAATCTTGTAATACAGCTTGAGACTCACTATACTCGCCCTAACTCACCAGACAGTGGAACTCCCTGCCTATCCCACTAAAACAGGACAGCTGTGCATCTTGCTTTAAATACAACCTAAAACAGTA
Organism: Protopterus annectens; assembly: GCF_019279795.1. Lineage (NCBI taxonomy): Eukaryota > Metazoa > Chordata > Ceratodontiformes > Protopteridae > Protopterus > Protopterus annectens. The sequence continues at coordinate 1,678,871,446 of NC_056739.1, read as the reverse complement.
CCTAAGCTTCTCCTGGCTGTGTTCTTCTTCACATCCTGACAAACTTTCTCTCTATCTCAGATTCCTAGCCTATCACCAACCATAAATCTCCAGCTCTCCTATCTTATCTTGTAAGTAATGTAAATAAATCCCATCTACATTTATAACTATATACTGCTTTACCACTCCTATGTAAATGAAATTTGAATATCACTGTATAGGTAAATGTAACCTGTTTATTATTGTACAACAATCCTAGAGAAATCAAGTTGCATTAACCTGTCTTGATTGTATTACCAATTGCATGATTCTAAAATGCCATTTTTACTGTTAAGAAACTGATTTTTTTCCCTGTAATTTTTGTAATTTTAATGGAGCATTTCTCCCCACAACTCTGCTGAAAATAGCTCTGAATATCCAGTCAGACCATCCCAGTAAACAAAAGGCAATACATAAATAAATAATATGGATAGTGTAACCATTATGATAAGACATTATTATTTCCTACTGCATATGACTTTTGTGAATGTGTATTTCCAGCTTTTGTGTAACATGCATCCACTAATGTATAGCAGGTTGATCATTTCTACAGTTGTCTCTTGTCATTTCCATTTGAAACAATGTCACATTTTACAAGAATTTTTGTATTAATGAAAACTCTCAAACAAAAAATGAAACACATCCCAAGAAGGCCCCCAGAGCCTATTAACTTAAAACAAACTAAAAAAAGTGTACATTTTCAAATAAAGTTTCATCCTCCTGATCAGAACAATTGTCCAAAATCCAGAGCTGCTTCCACAAAGAGACATTACCTAACCTAAAATTAAGGTTGTCCATACTAAAATGCATGTTACAGACTATACTGTTAATTACATTAATTGCCTTTCAGATGTGAAAAACAATTTATATTCTTTCAGAAAACATTAACTTTAAGCCTTAAAAAAGTGGTCTGGATTTTATTGCCTGCCCCTGTAGTCAGCGTGTCTCCACGAAAACATAAGAACAAAATATACAGCTGCCCTCAGCTGCAAACTTCTCAATTCACACTGGACATTTATTTTCTATAGGAAACATTTCATTGCATTCAGTGTTCTTTTAACCATTTTTTTACACTAAAAACTTGCTATTAGATTAAGCCAAGAGTCTTAATCCAAATATTCATCTATACAAAAGTAAAAGAAAACATATCAACTCTACATAAATTAAAATCTATGCACTTTTATACTCCAACCCCCACCTCAATAAACCAGGATAATAGCCTATTACCTTATACATGCTTTTATCCAGCCTTTCTTCTCTTATTACGTTGTTATGCCTACATTTCTTAAAACTAAAAAGAAGAAAATAAGTACTTGTTTACATTAGTATCTTTATCACATACAACAATAACTGAAATGCTTTACTATATAACATGCAACTGGTATCACTGAATGCTTTATACCAATAATGTTAAGAAAAAAATACTTCACTTAACAGTTACTTTTTTCATTTTTCCTTCTCCTTAGTGTATCTCCAGACATAAATGACATGAAGTGGGGCATGTGCTTTTCAGTCCTACACAAGTTTAATGCACCTATATTAGAAGATTGAACTTGTAATATTCAACCCAAAAATGTTGAACGGCCAGGAAACATGTCAGTCGGCCATGGAAAAAAAAAAACTTTATACCCAAACTAAGTGGGGGGCTTCACCCCCACATCCCCTTATGTGGGGGGGCTGTGTCCCCCTACCCCCCAACTAAATATACCAACTCTGAGATCACTCTACAGTGGACAAAATGGCAAAATCTGGTGAACAGCCAAAGGAAATCTTTCCCTGCATTAAATTGGCCATTCGCTGGTTTTTGCTTTCAATATTACAAGTTCAATGTTTAGGTGTTCGATCACCTAAGCATTTAATCTTGTAATATAGACCCAAGTTTAACAAAGTCAACAGAAGTCCAATCTTTCCACTTGTTCTTGTAAAGCCATATTTCACAAATGTGATTGATGTTTTATGGTCTCACATTTATTCACTAATTTTTGTATTGCTGGTCTTCTTCCTGTTCCTCTCCATCTCCCAACTCAAGACTCTGGTTCAAGTCCAAGTTACTCCTGATTCTCCTAGTCAGCACCTGTCCTGTCTTCTGTCTCTCAAGCATTTTCTTTTGAAACATTGATAAAAGTTTCCCTGGCAAAGTCTCTATATGGATTTTATTAGAAGAATGAGAACTAGGGTCTGCTTCATTTTGATGGTTCACTTTTTGTTGGATAAACTTTTTTATTTCTTCTTAGCCTGTTCTGCATCAAAAAATGACTATGATCATCCAGAACAAATATTCTAAAGACAGAAGTTTTAATGTTACAGCAGTGTTACAGCAGCCTATCAGCATTATGACTGCTGGGATACATTTGCTTCCCTTCTACCTGGTGTACAGCAAATAATCATTTTCCACAAACCATCTCTTGTCTGCAGTCTTTAATATTTTTCCTTTGTGCCACAGTTTTATCAAGGTCAACTCTTTCTTCTGGTATGATTGCATCTTTACAAATACATGGAATACATGCCTTGGCTAATTTCTCATGGTCAGGATTGGGGTATCCAAATGATGTGGCCTTTCAATGAAAAAATCCTTCTATGGAATACCAGTCAGATAGCATATTTATGATTTCACAAAATTAATAGAGTCTGTTCCTTGTGAGTGGCCATGGTGGTGCAGCAGTTAGCGTTGCCGCCTCACAGCAAGAGGTTCACCGGTTCGATTCTTGGCTGGGGTGCCTTCTGTGCGGAGTCTGCATGTCCTCCCTCTGGTTGTGTGGGTTTTCTCTGGGTGTTCCGCTTTCCTCCCACATCCCAAAGACATGCAGTAGGTGGCTTGGACACTGTAAATTAGCCCTGGGTGTGAGTGTGTGCATGCGTGTGCCTTCTGTGGAAGGTGGGGCACCGGGCTGGCAACTCAACACCGTAAAACTCCACTGCCAATCATGAGCAGACAGATGATCTGCTGTAGTGACCCCTAACCAGGAAAAGCCGAAAGAAGAAGAAGAATAGAGTCTGTTCCTTCCAGCTTCTCTGGTACCCAGAAAATCTCAGGTTATCCCTGTGTGGTCTGCCCTTTAACTCTACCACTTTTTCAAATAGCTCTTATTGAACAATGTCATTCTCAGCCATCCATTTCTTCATTTCAACTTCTGATTTTCATAGTTTTGTCACTTCATCTGAATAGCATTTTAATACTTTTTCCATTTTCCAGGCTTTTGTTATTTGAGTTGATATACATCTTAAATATTTAATTTATTTTTAATCAGCTCTAAACACATTTGATTTAATTTGTCCTCTAGATTACTAGAAGCTAGAGCTTGAACTGCTTTTTGCTGAACAGCTGCAGGATTCCTCCCAGTCAGTGCTTGATTTTTTTTCATGCTCTCTAAGTTTCTTCTTTGCAGGCATCCAGGTAATGTACTTACTAGCAAGTAATTGAATGTACTAAAACTAGTAGAGTTACTAGCCCTTCTCTCTCACTTTTTTTTTCACACAAGGGAGTGTTGAAATTATGTTGTTAATCTGTGTGCAGCCATTTTGAAAGTAGTGAAGGAGGATTATCGAACATTTATTTGAAGCTGCAGATTGATAAGTAGTGAATAAATCAATGTTAACAACTCCTTACAGCTAGCAAAAGACACTGCAAAGATAAGCAAGCCTTAAATAAGGAAATATGTGAATGGCCTGTAGTCTGCAATGAGCTATCACTGGAGATTATCAATTTGCAAGCACCCTTGGAGTTGTGGATAGCTCAATGTGAAATCCAGTGAACTTACAATGTGACCCAGAGACAAAGAACATGAGACATTTTCTAAAGTTTCTGGTTATAAACCTTAGGAGAAAGAATGACCAGTTCCTGACTCAGTAGGGTCAGTATTTTGAATTTTTGCATATTCACAAACAAGTTGAGAAAATCTGGCTTCTGTTCTTGCTCAACCCTAGGATAAACTATATCCATAAATATGAATAAGTACCTAGTCATACTTTATGCCTCCTTGATCTCCCCTCTTCATTCACTTCCTTACTTCAATCAATTTCTCTCCCTGACTCTCTTTCTGAATATGCCATGACCCTGTTTTTTTCTCACTTCATACTGCAATTCATGTTGGTAAATATACTAACTTATCTTTAATTTCTGTATAAAGTGATAAACATTTCACTAAATGTTAAATCATTGTCATATAAGTTGTATCAATTCTTAACCAATGTTTTTCCATTATGTATAATTTGGTATAGATATTTAAACTATAGATGTTTTGTATTATTTCTGTATATTGCAAAATTATTGCTCTTAAATTTTTTTTTTAATACTCTGGAGCTTTTCCCCCAGGTCTCTGCTGAAAATAAGCACATACCTATTTGGACTTTCCTGGAAATCAAATGTCAATAAATAAAATAAATGCATACATACATATACAAATAAATAAAGGAAGGATCCAGAACTGGTCTCCAGGAAAGCTCTTTCTTTGACACCAGAAATATTTTGAAGTAGAAGTCTTCACTCTTTCATCTAAAGGCACTGGTTTTATGACTACTAGGGTCAGAATGGGATGAAAAACCTGAGGAAAACTCAGGCTGCGGAGGAATTTCCCTGAAAGTAGGTATGTGTATACAGTGCTAACTGCAACCATCCTGCATTAGTTTTAGTACCCATGAGTCTGAAACAATCTGTTGCCAAAGGAGAAGACTGAGAACCAGTTTATGGGGCAGATTTAGAGATGCAGAGGTCGGAGGAAAGGGGTAAGAATGCTGGCATAGTCATTCTGAAGGTGTAGTCTGTCTCTTTTCTGAAAGGGACTCTGTTTTCTATTATTCCCTCCTGTCATCTCTTTTTGGATTACTATTTGCCAACAGATGGTAGGGATTGCCTAGTTTGTCTTTTGAAGGAAGCAGAAAATTAATAAGATTTATTATGGAACCCCTGAAATATCTTAGAATCTCCTTGAATCAGTTTCCTTCTGTCATCAAACTGTTTAATTACCTGAGTAGTAGAAGGGCAAAACAAAACCTCCTTATCTAAAGCAGAGTTTAAAATCTCAGACTTTACCCCAGAGAAAGTACAGTTGTAAAAATAAACTTACCATAACAGTATGTTTGAATGATGACTGCTGCAGTAGCCTTAGCTATATTGGTTATATCCTGTCAGGAATATATTAGCCAGCCAGCTTCCAAAGCTTCAGGACACATTCAATACACCCACACCATTTGGTGGCTTGACCTGAGCTGTCTACAAACATAGGTTTGGGTGCCAAGCCCTTCAGAACTTTCATGCCAACTGAAAAAGGAAGGCTTTGCCCTCATAGAACATAGCTAGGGGTAACATATATATATATATATATATATATATATATATATATATATATATATATACACACACACACACACACACACACACTCACACACACACCCTGGCAAAACAACATACTTAAAAAACATGGTGATGGAGGGAGTGAGCAGCTACTGTAGCAGTGATCATATGACCATCTACTGTTATGGTAAGTTTACATGCACAACTGTGCTATGTTATTCATAAGTATCATTATTGCAGTAGTCTAAGATATAGAGGTGGATTACCATAGCTTACAAGATTTGGTGGTGGAAGTGGATGGGTCCAAGAGCCCCTAGAGAATGGTAAGAAAGCCTAATGTAGACCTAGAGAAGGAATTTAGCTTGTAGTGGTTTGTGAAAGTATGGGTAGAGGATGAAGATGATGCTTCTAGAATACCTCTAGAATCCAACCATTTCCAAAAAGCAATAGATGAAGCCAAATATCTGTTAGAGTGAGCCTTGACTTTGCCTGGAATACTTTTTTTGTGTTGAGAGTAACAAAATTTAATAGTCTGAGACAACCATTTGGAAATGTGTATTTTGACACAGGTTGCCCTACTTCTTAACTTCACAAGAAATGAACAGTTGATCCAAAGATTTGAAAAATTTATTTCTGCCATATAGTAGTGGAGTTATCTGTGGATATCCAAGGTATGGAGTATCCTTTGTCCCTTATTTTTTGATTCTGGAAAGAAAACAGGTAGATGGATAGCTTGGCTTCAAGTAAACTCGGATGCCACTTTAGGCATAAAAGAAGATTAGTTCTCAAAGAAACCATGTTTCTGTGGAAAATAAGATAGGGTTTGTAGATCAGAGTGTAATGTGTGTGTGCTATATCTTTACGAAGCATACAAGGTTGTCTGTGCATGTATAAAGTCCAGACACATGCAATCCCTAATGCCATTTTGTAGAAGCAGCCATAGAGTGAGCATGCATGATCACAGTTGTTAGCCTGTATATAAGTTACTTAAGTTATCATCAGTAAGCCTCTATAAAATAAAGCTGCTTGAACAGAACTGATGAAGACTCATTTATTTGTGACTTAACATGAAAGTGACATGGTGTCAGAACCACGATGAAAGAAAGAAGAATATTCGGAGGCATGAGATGTAAAGACAACAGTGAAGGTAAAACCAAGAGAAAAGTGTACAAACATAACCAGAAAGAATCAAAGGTAATGAGAAATAATACAAATGATTTATTTGATGCAAAATAAGCAAAAAAGGGACATTACAAGGGCACAAACCACATTATCAGGCAAGTGAAAAGTACAAAAAAGTTTGTTAACTAAAGAAAATGCTTAAGATAAAAGTATTTGATGATACAACTAACAGTAAAGCAAAAAAATAGCATGTTTAAAGTAAAATGAGTGTGTTTAAGGCAGAGTTAGGTATGCTTAAAGTAAAATGAGCATAAGAAATGTACATTGGGCACAAAAAGGGCTTAAATGAGCAAAATACATATAATAAGAAAAAAAAAGAGCACATCAATCAAAAATAAAGCAAGACAACTGTATGTGTTTGGGCAAAGTGCTGTGTTTGGGCATATCTCAGAGTGTGTAAAAGTGCTTAGAGTGTGTGCATATTACTGTGTGTGTATTTCAAAGAGTTTATTGTGTGCAAAGTGCAACTGTTACGTGCAATCCAGTCAAAGCATAGTAATTTCGAAGAAAAGTTCTTGTGCTGGGTGTGTAAGTTCATAAAGTGTTGCCATTATAGAGTGCTTCTTGCACTGTAAAGAGTTGCCTAGCAAGGTACCACCATTCTGGGGACACTTCGGTGTGCTGTATGCAGTTATTCGCAAAGTGCAATTACTTAGAAAGCTATTGAGTTTTGGGGAACAGATGTTCAATTTATTTACATTGTACAGTTGCTTGACATGTTTTTTGCATTGATAAGAGGTGTTTTCTTGCAAAAGATGACATTACAAGAGTATTACAGTGCTTGTGAATTACTCAGTTGCATCATAAAGTTCTCGAATGTTTCTTAAAGTGATGACTTTAACAAGTGATAGCCCATGACTTTAGCATTTCTACCTTTATCGCTAAACTTCCGAAAGTACAACAAGTGATGGCTTATTACGTTAGCATTTCTGCCTTTACCGATAAAATTCCGAAAGTATAGCAAGTGATGGTGAATGACTTTAACATTTCTGCCTTTACCAATAAAAGATTCCAAAAACACTGAAAAGCCCAAGAAGTTATTTCACAAATCTCTGTAAAGCATTGGACAGCCTAAAAAGCTATGTCACAAAGTTCCATAAAGCATTGAAAGCCCGAGAAAGTTATTTTGCAAAGTACAGTAAACTAAAGTATCAAAAGCTCGAGAAAGTTGTTTCACAAAGTACAGTAACGTATAGAAAAGTCAGAGAAAAGTTATTTCACAAGGTTTAGTAAAGCATCAAGAAGTCCAAGAAGTTATTTCACAAAGTTCAGTAAAGTATCAAAATGCCCAAGAAGTTTATTTTCCAAAGTCCAGTTATTCAAAAGTACTACAAGTTTGCTCATTTGCATAATTCCAATAAGCTCAATGAAAGACATATAAGTTCAGAGCACAAAGGCATTGGGCAAGTACCGTTTATGCCAGTAACATATGCACATGTGTACGTGTGTGTATTTGCACTTATTTGCAAGATCCTTAACTGGTATGTGTTAATATGAAACACAGATTTTGAAAACCCCCACCACTTGTGTTTGATCAGAATATTGCAGAGAACTGGGGAATATCTGAACAAGAGTATGATATTTTCATACAAGCAGCTTATGCAGATGGACATGTACATACCAGGGCATTCATTTTGGTAAACCTAGCAGGGTCTGAGGCCATAGAAAGAGAGCATTCATTTGTGTATGCACCAGCAGTGTATGAAGGAGAAGGTGCAGACTGCCATATTGGTGTGCACGCTAAATCAAGGGAAGACCCCGAGTGTTTGAAGTGCTAGTTTAGAGAAATGTGCAATCCTTAGATGAATATTCCATTAGAGAGGCATTTGTTTTGCACAAGAGATCAGAAACCAGGGGAAACATTTGCAGCTTATATGACTAACTTGAGAAACAGAGCTAACGTGTCGGTTTGGTGATTTAAAAGATGAGCTGATAAAGGACAGGCTTGTATGTGGTATTAATAGTGCTGCTGTAAGAAAGATTTTGCTTCATAACAGTGATTTAAGATTGAGAAAGGAAACAGAGATTTCGTCAGATCCATGAGGTGACAAAAAGACATACAAGTATGCTTCCAAGTGACAAGAGCATGGTTTCAATGAGCTCCAGAGCAAACGTAGAAAGCATGCAACACGTGATAAAGAAGAACAGGCCTAAGCAGGGTTTACAAAGAAGCCACAAGGTTTTCTAACAAGTTCCAGAAAAAGTGCAAGCTCCACCGCTAGCTCAGTGCAATACAAACATGAATCAGCAAAACCCAAATCTAGCTTTATTGTTAACTGTCATAATTGTGGTGCAAATCATGAGTCTAAAAGAGAGAAGTGCTTAGCATTTGGTCAGCAATGTCACAAGTGTAAAAAATAGAACCATTTCCAAAAGTTTTGCAAATCAAGTAAGCCTTACACAGTTGTAAAGAAAGGTCACACAAAAAAGCAAGTTGATCATGCAGAACAGAAACAGTCAGCTTTCTATGGGGTCTATATTATGCCAGTGAAACTGCATTACAGTGAATGCTGTTTTGCAGACACATATAGACTGAACTTCAAAAAGAGTGAAAACTCAGGTCAGAGGATTTTTTCCCAGGGAAACAAATCACTTGGCCTAAGCCATGACATCGCCCTTCACCACTCTGTAGTGTGATCTCAGAATTCATATATTTAGTTGGGGGTGTGTGGGTGGCATAGCCCCAGTTTGTAATGTTTTAAGTGTTGTGTTGTGTTTTGTTGGTCTACCAATTTTTTTTCCTAGGGAAAAAAATCGGTGACCTGGGGTTTTGCTCTTTTAGGAGTTCTGTGTATATGTGTCGGTGAAATGGCATTTGCTGTAATGCTGTTTCGCTGACATAATATAGACCCCTTTCTATGTAGATGGTGTATCAGTGCTTGGAGAAAGAGTTGATGCAGTAAACTTATTAACAAGGAGCAAAGTGTTTTGTATGGTCTGAATTAATGGAAAATCCACAGAGCTCAAAGTAGACACTGGGTCAAAGTGTAATGTTATATCAAGGGACACATTTGCAAGAGTGAGAACTAATGAACAACTCAATGTAACCAGCAGTGCTTATGGAGGTGGAGAAATTCAAACTGAAAGTTCAGTAGTACTTTCATGTTATCTGACCGAGAACTGTTACAACTTGTTATTCTATGTAGTCGGATGACCAGTTCAATCTTTATTGGGTCTCAAAGATAGTTAAAGAATGAATCTGCTTTCTTTTACTAAGGAAGTTCAGCATGTGAGTGCAGTTTCAAGTTCAATTTACCCAAAGCCATTTTCTCAGAGTATGGTGATGTTTTCGATGACAAATTGGGCAAACTTCCAGTTGTGTACTCCATGAAGTTAGACTCAGAGATCACTCCAGTAATCAGACCAACAAGAAGAGTTCTGATAGCTATGCAAGATAAAGTTGAAGCTCAGTTGGATAAAATGGTGCAGCAAGGTGTGATTTGTCCAGTCCAGAACCAACTGAATGGGTGCCATCCATGGTAGCCGCTCATAACAAAGCTCAGATAAAATCAGAATATGCATAAACCCAAGAGATTTCAGCAAAGCATTAAAAAGACCATATCATCCAATGTGTACAGTTGAAAAAGATGCAGCTCTAATATCGAATGCTACTGTATTTTCTGTTTTGGCAAGTGTTGCTTGATCACAAATACTCATTTCTAACTGCTTTTGGTACTCTGTTTGGCAGATACAGATTCCCAAGGATGCCATTTGGAATAAATTCTGCAAGTGAAGTTTTTCAGCGTGCAATGAAGCAATTTTTTTTCAAGTTATCCTTGTGCCATAATAGATGATCTATTGGTTGGAGGCAATGGTGAAGCAAAGCATGACAGAAGCTTCAAGAAAGTTCTAGAGAGCATGTGAAGTAAACTTGAAGCTCAATCCTCTGAAGTGCAAATTCAGACTTCCAGAAGTGACCTATGTAGGAAATTTGTTTACAAGTACAGGCTTGAGTCCTGACCCGACAAAGCAAGCAGCTATTCTAGAGATGTCAGCACCAGACAATGTAAAAGGTTTACATCATTTTCTGGGCATGGTCAACTATTTAGGCAAATCTATACCAGACTTCAGTGAGCTGACAGCACCTTTAAGAGAGCTAACATGCAACAATGTTGCATGGTCATGGATGGAACATCATCAGAAGGCATTTGATGACCTTAAGTAGAAAATTGCCATCCCATCTATGTTAAGATACTATGATGTGAATAAATCAGTTACTCTTTCTTGTGATGCTTCAAAATTTGGCCTAGGCACAATTATTCTTCAAGAGGGCAGACCAGTAGCCTATGCATCGAGAACACTAACTCAAACTGAGATGCAGTATGCTCAAATTGAGAAAGAGCTTTTGGCAATAGTATTTGCATGTTCCAAATTTCACGACTATATTTATGGTCGAGCTATTCAGATGGAAATTGATCATCAACCTCTAGTTGCTATTCTAAAGAAGCCTATGCATTCTTCTCCAGCAAGATTGCAAATAATGATGTTCAAATTGCAAAAGTACAATTTCAAAATGGTCTACACTAAAGGCAAATTGCTCTGTCTGGCTGATACCTTATCCAGATCGCCTAGTAGTACAGAACAGCTGATGCTGAGACCTTTGACTTTGATGTGATGTCAGTGCATAATTTTTCCACCACTAGATTTGATGAGTTAAGAGATCACACTCAGACTGATCCAATTTCACAAAAGCTCAATCACTATATTAATGTCAGATGGCCGTCAAAGCAATCCAGTGTATCACCTGAGGTGCAAGCATATTTTCCTTACAGAGATGAATTGTTGATGGAAGATGGCATTATTTTCAAAGGTCTTAAAATTGTTGTTCCTGCTTACTTACAACAGGACTATATACATATTTTGCATTGTAGTCACCCAGGTTCTTCGTCCACTAAGACACTAAGAGAAGAGCAAGAGAATTAGTATTTTGGCCTTCATTATCAAAAGACATTGATAGAGTTCTTTCTTCTTGTTCAGTATGCAATAGTACTAGACTGCATTTGCAAAGAGAACCACGTCAGCCAAGTCCGAGTCCTGAACTACCTTGGTCTACTATAGCAACTGACGGAACAATTAAAACTACTTGGTTTTGGTAGACTCTTATTCAAACCGGTTTGAGATTGATCTTCTACTAAACTTAACCTCAACTGCTGTTATTACTAAGTTGAAATGTCATTTCTCAGTTCATGGTAGTCCACACAAACTTTTTTCTGACAATGGTACTCAAGTCACTAGCCAGTTGTTTCAGAAATTTGCAAAAGACTGGGAGTTTGTACATGTCACTACTAGTCCTGAATATCCTCAGTCCAATGGTCTAGCTGAACATGCAGTGCAGAGTGCAAAGCAATTACTTGAAAGGTCAAAGCATGACAATACCAATGTATTCTTCAATTTACTTAATCTCAGAAACATACCCCGTGATGATATTCTTGGCTCACCTGCTCAAAGGCTTCTTTCCCGGCAAACTAGAAAAACGCTATCTATTTCTTCAAGTTTGTTGCAGCATAAACCTAAGAACAACAAAACCATCAAGACTCAATTGTTTCAGAACTGTAATATCCAGAAATCTAGTTATGACAGATAAACAGATTACTTCATCCATTGATGTAAGGAGAGAGAGTACAAATCCAGATGACAAAAGGTTTTGATCGAATAGGACAGATTACAGGCATCTGTTGAGCCAAGATCCTTCTTGGTAGATTCTGAGGGTGTGGAGTATAGGAGGAATCACAGACATCTTCCTGTATCAGAATCATCATCATTGCAGTCACAACATTGAATCTGTGATGCAAACTCTAAATCAAAGAATGAGTCAGACACTGTTTCTAGACCAGAAGGTGTTCAAAAGTCTGATTCTGTTCCAGAAAGTGATTCAAACATTCCACAGGTCAACCATTTTGCAGAAACTGTCCCAGTTGCTAAATCTAGTTCTCAGTTTTATGTCACACGATATGGACAAGTTTTTAAGCCGAGTGTGAAATACTCAGCAATGTGGACTTGATCATATATATATATATATATATATATATATATATATATATATATATATATATATATATATATATATATATATATATATATATATAAAAATGTGTATACTTAATATTGCATAATGCATGTCTATACATTACCCGTTATTTCTGCATGCCAAATAACCTCATGACAAATTGCATGATCTATTTCTCAAAGAGGGAGGATGTAGATCAGGGTATAACCTGTGTGTGCTACATCTTTAAGAAGCATGCAAGGCTGTGCATGCACATATAAATTACAGATACATGCAATCCCTACTGCCATTTTGTAGAAGCAGCCAAAGAGTGAGCATGCATGATCACAGTTTTTAGTTTGTATATGTTAATTAAGTTATAGTCAGTAAGCTTCTACAGTGATGTGTTTGTATAAAATAAAGCTGCTTGAACAGAACCCACGAAAACTTGTTTATTAGTGTCCTAACACGAAAGCGACATGGTTGATTCACCATAAGAACTTTTAATATAGATAGTCTTCTTGCAGAGGTCAGGGCAAACACAGCTCAATGTTAAGAACTTCAAATGAGCCTGACAAGCTGGTTCAAATGGAGCAAGTGTTAGCTTCTCTAAAGGAGGTCATCTAAATATGGAAAAATATGGATACCCTGTAGCCTGCAATGAGCTATAACTGGAACTAAGCACTCTATGAGCAGGCTTGGTGCAGTGGATAGTTCAAAGGGTAAGACAGAGAACTAATAATGTGGTCCAGACTCACAAAACCCTTAAGAAACGCGTGAAGCCTGGATGAATAGGGATGTAATAAGTATCTTTTAAATCTAATGAAACAAAAAAAATTGAAATTAGAAAGAATGGTAACAGGTTGTAAAGCAACAGCATTTTGAACTTGGGCATCACCACAAATTGGTTCAGGAAAGAATGACCCAGAACTGGTCTCCAGGTATTTCCTTTTTTGGCAGCAAAGACATGCTTGAATAAAAACCTCTTTCCACCTGGAAGGAGGAATTGGTTCTATTATTCCCTGAGACAACATATGTTGAAGGACAAGGGAAACAGAGGAATCTGATCTGGTAGATAAGGAATTACTCCCTGGAAAGGAGGCCCTCCTCTCACTGCCATCTGCAATCTTGGTGAATTGTTTTCATTACCCATTTGTCTGAAACTATATGTTGCCAAAGAGACAGAAGTGGAAACACAGACTTTCTGGATGGGATAAGGGACTGCCAGTGTGGAATGGGGGGAAATGGTCCCATAAATAGGTATTCTGATTTGTTTTGAGGGTTACTGTCTTCTTTTGAATACCACCAGAATTTTGCTGAGATATTTGTTTTATTACTTGCCAAAATTGGATGAGGGAATAGACAATGTTTTGGAAATTTTAAAGGAGAGCTGAAAATTTTGGGAGGTTCTCCTGGATCAGTTTATCCCTCTCATTGCCTTTTTTGATAACCTGTAGTAGAGGGGTGAAAAACTATCTCCCTATCCAAAGAAGAATTTAAAATTGCATTTTCCACATCTTCAGGGAGGTTCTGAGAATGCAAATATCAACAGAATCATATACATACTTTAAACAATGAGTTATGACTTGTGAAATGAAACATACTAAACCTTTCAGAACAGATTTTATCTCACAAAAAGAAACTGCAGACAAAACATTCCTCATAATTTCCCCATTAGTCAGAATAAATTTCAAAGTATGAATCTAACAATACAAGCTTCTGAAAAATCAGGGCTGCAGAAGCATACACTTTTCCACCATACTTATCAATTATTTTGCCATCCTTGTCAGAAAGGGAAGGATTGGAAATAACAAATTATTTAGCAGCAATACAATAAACCAAAGTTATAGCTGTGGGGTCAGGTATGAGATGAGTGTATAAAAACTTAAAAGACTGAGAAACTTTATATAATCTTTCTGTTTTTTTAGGGGCAGCATGCTGTCCATCTTGAAAATTACAGGCAACTCCAATGCACATGAGGGATGGAAGAAGGTTCTGGAAATTCCATGTATAAGAGCTTATAGTATTTTCTGAGAAACTGAGAAACATCAGTGTCCTTCCTCTGAAACTACTGACACATTCAGGAAATAGTTTCAAAGAAAGAGAATCCTTCAAGGTAACAATAAGAAACTGTGCTCTCCTTGGAGTCTGAATCAGAAATTTAAGGAGAAAACCCAGCATCTTTCCCTTCATTTTACTATCCAGACTCAGAATCTTGAATCTGTTCAGAAAAAGAGGAATCCTTTTTTTTTTACCAGAAATGACTTTATAAGAATGATCAGTAGTCTGAATTAGACCCTGAACCAGAACAGGGAACTTTGGGAAGGAGGAGATATATGTTTAATTTTCAGTTTCTTTTTGACAAGAAAATTGTGGCTAATAAAGGTGTTAATGGCAATGGCAGCTCCCCCAGACATGGGAACAGCATTCTGACTAAACAGGGAAGACTTCCCTTCCCCTTCTCCCTGGAATGACGAGACTGGCTCTCCTTTGCCCAATGAGGGAACCCCAGCAGCTGCAGAGGATGTGTCTAACCCCCAGGGCAGAGTGGCTGTAGGTGCTACTTACACCTGAGGGTTCTAGGGAAAAAGCTGAGTTGTCTGAGGGACCAGCTTTGGCCACAGCAGAGTCACCAACCTGTGACTGAGGCAAAATTGCTAGCCTGCTATTGCGGTAAAGGGTGTTTGCTTAACTTTTTCTTTTTGTGACTGGAAGAAGGATCAACTATGGTATCGGTAATTTGTTTCATGGTCAAGCAGAAAATGGTGCCTGTTTCCCAGAGAAACCAAGCAGCTAAGCCAATAAAAATTCAAAGTCCAAAAAGGTCACTTTTTCCTAGTAAAAGCACTTTTAATACACCTCTCTTCCCCAAAAAGTAAAATAAACACAGTTTTTCCAGAGAAAAAAATGATTTTACTATTGTTTTAACAACTTTTAACAAGGAAAAACAGAAGGGAAAAAGTTTGCTCCTGTTTAAAACTACAGTTAAGTCTCATGACAGTCAATACCCTCCTAAGGGATGGTATAAATAATTTCCAACCTCCTCTTCCCAATATAAAGGATTGTACCTAAACTTGAGATCTTAGTTAGCAAAGACTTGCATTATCTAAGGTATACACAAATGCCCTGTACAAATACTTACACAAATGTATTGACAGAACTGTACCTGATAGGATAAAAACAAGATCCCCAAGAAAAAACAAGCCTCCCTGGTGGACATCTAGCACTAATAAGTTATACAGCAAGAGGAATAATTTGCTATCTAAGAATAAAAAGGAGAGGTCCCAGCACTGGAAGAACACCCTCCTCTGCTTGAACAAACAAATAAGACAACTTGTAAAATCCTCTAAGGGCAACTTTAAAAAAAATGTAGCAACATAGCTAAGGATAACCATAAGGCATTCTTTAGCTATATCTGTAACATAAAAGGAATTACCCAGACATGTACTTAACTAGCTGTGGATGGCATTACACACACTGATCCTGCAAAAATAGCTAACTTATTAGTCGACAGGTTTGATGACAATTTCACTCCTGTCTACTCCAAATAGTCCACAAAGCATTCCAATTGTATCACCTCCACCTTGCATCTCCAAAGAGCAAGTCATTAAAGCTCTCCACAAAGCCAAAAATACATCCTTTAGCAACTCCATTAGGTACTGTCTTCAACCATAGCCTGAGTACTGGTTTTGACCCTGCTGAATGGAAAACAGCAATGGTCATCCCACTTCATAAAGGACGTACAGCAACAGACCCTTGGAACTACAGACCCATAAACTTAACCAGCCTTATCTGTAAGGCCATGGAATGAATCATCATGAACCTTATAAATTAGAATATAAGTGATCTCCAAACCCTTGATTTGGCACAGTTTGGTTTGGTTTTGTCAAACACAGGTTATGCCTGGTGGACTTCTTTGAAAATGTCACCATAGGCATAGACAAAGAAAAATCTGTGCATACAGACTGCCTTGACTTAGCCAACGCCTTCAATACAACCCCACATTCTGGCATCATTGATTAACTCTTTCAGGTGAATATCAACACTTACAGTATGTCATCAGGTGGGTTTCTAACTGACTCACCGACTGTTAACACTCAGTCAAAGTTGGAGACTTTACCTTAACCAGCAGACCTGTCACCAGTAGGGTTCTACAGTGGTCAGTGCTGGGGTGTCTATTGTTTGGAATATACTTCACAGAAGTTCAGGCCAAAACAGAGGGCTGTGGCTGGCTACATTTGCTGATGACTTCAAATTAGGTGAAATCACTAAATCCCCAAACAATGCCAATATACTTCAATAGTGACTTACACAAACCAATGATTGGTGCCAAAGTCATGGACTCAAACTCAATGCTAAAATATGCATTATCATCCTCTTCGGTAAAAATGGTATCCCTGCAGAATATCATATAAATAATAATACCCAAAGTACCAAGTCAGTAGTGAGAGACTTGGGAACGCAAGTTGACTGTAGCCTAAAGTTTGACCAATATGTGTCTACTGTGGTAAGGAAGGCATTGTTGCACACCCTCATTTAAAAGGCTTGCCTCAAGAGCAAAAGAGGTCATAACACCCCTGTACTCAACCCTCATCAGGCCAATAATTGAGTACAATGCTTCCTTTGATATGTATCTTACCAGGCACCTGCAGCAACTTGAGAGACCTCAGAGATTTCTAACCAAGAAAATTCAGGGTCTCCAGCACATGTCTTACATTGACAGACTGAAGTCACTGTCAATGTACTCAGTAGCATACACACTACTAAGAGGAGACTTGTGCCTGGCCTACAGAGCAATCTTGAATCCAACCTAATGGAAATGCTGTGCATCCACAAGTCAAATGGGACAAGGGTCACCTGCTCCATGGACCTTAATCTGGTCTGCAATATATATAGGACACCCTGGAGAGACAGATATGTTTCTCAGAGGTTACTACTCCTCTAGAATAGGGTACTAATTCAAATCAAACAATGCCCCTCTATGACCCTCTTTAAGTGTAGCCTGGATGACTGTGGGAAACCATAAATTCCTGCTGAGGATTTCACCTATGAGCTTCCTAGATATGGGGCTGTCATTGCTAACTAAGATCTCAAGTTTAGGTACGATCCTTTATATTGGATTTCTCTAGTATTATGTTGGGTACACACAGCTAGGCTTATAAAGACCTTTGGGTCAATAGCTCAGTAACCACCTATGAACCTATTAAAACATGTATAAGTATAAAAGTAACTTTCCTAACCAGGAAAGTAAAGTTAAATAATAAATATTAAATGTGAAATTTTTTTTCTCAAAGGGAGCTTATCTGCCCAGCAATGGAACAGCACACGCTGACCATTGGTCCTTGAAAGCACACAGAGGAACACTGTCGTCTGTGGCAGGCAAGCTCTGAAGGTCTTGGTACCCAAACTTTGTTTTTAGACAGCTCAGGTTGAACTATATAATAGTTTGGGTATGTTGATGGTGCCATGAAGCTTTGGAAGCTGGCAGGTTATTATACCCTTGGCAAAACATAACTCATATTGTGTAGACTACTGCAACAGTGCTCAATATGATGAGCATCTTTTGATTACATACCTACGTATCATATCTTCTAAAAAAAGTAACAGTAGTGCTAGACACAATCACACACACTCTTCCAAACATATTTAGACAACTGAGACAGGTTAGAAATAATAGGATTTAGACCCAACCTACCTTCTGAAGGAAGGGAGACAGAAGAAACCTTCAAACTGTCTGCACAATTAATAATTTGTTAGTTTGAGGTACATTATAAGGTCTATATGTCTTTTTGGGGGGGGGCTGAGGACTGAGAGTCAGGGTTATTGAAGTCAAAATTTAACACAAGACTGGCAGAATAGCAGGAGTTGGTGTAGCATTTGGCACACCCATGTACAACATATAGTATCACCTCAGTTTAGGGGGAGCATCCACTAGTTCTCACAAAAATAGTTCATTCATCCTGGAAATTGAAAACCCTAAAGGAGAAGGAGAAATTCAACTTTTTTTCTGAATCAAAAGTCTGGGGTTTGAGAATTTCAGAGAAAAGAAGCCATATTGCTGTCTTTCTGTTCTGACATATTTTCCTTATGCATTTCTTTTCCTAGTATACTGTCTGGTATGGATTTCTGCTCTCCAGGAATGAAAACCTGCAATAAATTCCTGACCAAGGTAAGAAAATCATCCTTATACACAGACAAAATGTCCTTAGATGAACAATGTTGAATATTTTATTTTTTCTAAGGATAACCCTGGAAGAATATAGCTTCGGACATGCCACTAGATCCTAGGCAACATATTGTTTTCCCCAACCACCCTGGGAGAGACCTCCCAGAGAAACTCCCTTACCCAAAGAATATGGTTCTTCCATGCCCAGATTGGACACTGAAACAGTTGTAGAGAATGTGGCTAACACAGTCCACAGTTGCAGAAGGGAATACAGCAGATGAACCTGGAGAAACCAGTGACTGGTCTGAGGAATAACAAATGGCCACTGCAGAATCACCCACCAAAAGTTGAGGCACAGTCTGAGCCAACTGTATAAGTAAGAGCTTCTATTTCCATTTTTCTCTTTTTAGGTACAGTGGGAAAAGTAACAGTAGGACCAGATTAAGTGTCCATGCTGTAGCCAAGGAAGAAGCCTGATTGCTGCTAAGTGCTGGTGGAAAGAGGCATTTGAAAGGTAATCTGTCATACAAGTGTTCACAAGCAGCACACATATTTAAACATCCCCCCACAGTGTCTCTTCAAAAGTAAAAGAACAAATGGTACAAAATATTCTTGTCAGAAGTCAAAGTCCTTTTCTTTAAAAGTACTGTTGCAGAAATCAATTAATGAAGGTAAGGTGCCATGAACTGTACACAAACACAAAAAACACAAAATAAGTTTTGGATAGAAACACTTAAAACACTTCCCAATCCTTAAATTCTCAACACCTTCCAATAAAATGCCTCAGAAGCAATATGTTTTAATTACAAAAATATTCCACAATAATAAATAATAAACCCCTTTCTAAAAATAGTGGCTCCTGATATGAAATGTCCAGCATTAGTAAAGCTGACAATATTCTAAAAGGGGACATACCACTTAATGTTTAAAAATCAAATACAATAATATTTTCTTAAAAGGACAATTATTTCTGTGGGCAAGGGTTCCTCTATGTGGACTTATCCACCAGAAATGAAACCTGAAGCCAAATGCTTCTCCTTTGAAGCCTCACAGTTGCTTTCTCTTCAGGTGGAAAGAAAATAGTGAAGTTGTCTGCAATCTGACTGCTGATTTGTCTTCAAGGAATTGCCCAATCAGCAGTCAGGAGTGCAGGTGGTGGAAAGAGCCAGAGCTTTTTGAAGACTAGCCATTTGTTGTATCCCAGGCAGGATACAACACAAATAGCCAAAGGCTATCGTAGCAATGAGAATGATAAACATCCAAAATGAAATTTCAGAAGGTAATATGATCATGGGTGAATCAAGGCATAAAAATCAAGAGAAATGTGTGGAACTTATTATTAGACTTTTTTGGAAGAAGGGTAGTAGACAATTAAGTATTTTGAGACCCATATCAATATGTAATGTTGTCTATGAAATAGTCATGATGGTTTTTATGTAAAGTTTAATAATGTCATAAAAGAGTTACTTGAAGATGGAGAATATAGAACAACAAGAAAAGTTAGTAGTGATATGTTGGTTACAGTTTAGGAGGTAATAGATCAAACTGCACAAACCCAAATAGAAAGTAAATTGATTTTGTGTGACATTAAAAAGACATATGATAACATATGTTATAATCAGTTATGGGATATTTAAAACTGTATGATATTCCAGATACAATGTATTAATTTTTAAAGTTATTTATTAAAATGCACCAGCAAAGATAATAGTAAATGGTTGGTTATGCAGAGAGATTGAATTTAAAAGTGGGGATCATCAGGGATACCCCCGATGAATATGATGCTTCCTGGTTTGGTAATAAATGTTGTTAAAGAAAAATTTCAAATAAACATTTGTGAGGCTAATTTGATTTACGTGGATTTAGTAAAAATGCCTATAATGCTGTATTATGCAGATGATACTGTTATATTATTTAAAAACAAGTTATGGGTAAGGGCTGGCATGAAGGATTTTTATTTTCTTCTGAGGTTAGTTGGATTATATGTTAGCAGAGGAAAGGTCACCCTATTAACACAAAAAATGCCAGGTGCTGGCACTCTGAAAAGAAAGACAGAAAATGTAAGAGAAGAGTAAATCTCAAACATCACTGTTCTTTAAGTTTCTTTTTTTGCAGGGGGTAACCCCCCCCCCCCCACACACACACACCCACAAGCATGATATTAACTCTTATATTGCCTTACTTTGGAAAAAAGGAATATTCCAAGAAATGCCTGTCTGAGGCTTGATATATGCACATCTATTTTTTCGGCAATTAGGTAAAAGAATAATTAGAAAATAAATGCACAACTTATTTGATGTTTTTGCTTTTAGTTGACATTTTACCCATTTTAATAAGATGATATTGTTTTTTTTTTGTTCAGATAATTTTGTTTCTATAAGGAAAATAGTGGCAATGTTGGACATACTCCACAGTCTGTCATATTTTGTTTTTAGCTGAAAAAATAGAGGAGTGTTGGATTAGTTAGTGGTTTAGAAGCAGTGAAATTGTAGCACCATAACACAGACTTATGCAATGTCTCAGTTACTTGATAAGACTCAGAGGCTCAGGTTTTGTATGGGTCTCAGGAATGGAACAAGCTCTGTCAGCAATGTGTAGCTAAAGTAACTGATGAGTCTATCATTGACTTTTGTACTTAACCAGCTTTAGACCCAACCAGTAAAAGAGTTACCTGACAGATGGACTTCTGTAAAGGACTGTATTTAGATAGTTGAATGGTGAACAGAGAGGCTGAGTACTGTAGCACACATATAGTTAACAAGTGATATCCATTGATTCCTACAAGTATTGAATAAAGTTAGAAGGGGACAAATTGTTTTGTAAAACTCGCTATGCAATACCATAGTTAACCAGTGTACAGCTATCACAAGTACATTTGCACAGAACAGATGGTCCAGCATTCATTCTTCCTTGACAGTGGTTTTTATGTAATATATGATGTGCAGATTACACAGACACCATCATTTTGTGTAGCTTTCAGCTTTACTACTCGGCTGTCATTGATCATTATTTGAAAATGCATATATGCTGCTATCAGTTTCATTTAGTCAGGTTATATATTTAAGTGTGTCTGAATATTAGTTTTTAGTCATTGTTAATCTGTCTCTATTTTATAACAAGATTTGAATTTGTTTACTTTTAGCAGTTTTAAGTTATTGGCGGGAATTAAAATATTTTGTTAAACTGTAAATGGAATAGAGATACAAATGGTATGACATTTGTGTGTATATAATTATGCTTCATACTCATCTGTCCTTGGTTTAACTATAAATGTGGCAGTGCTTCTATAGCTATAAAAGAAAATATGTGTGAGGTGGCAGTACACATGTAAGAAGAGGAGTGAAGTGGGTCCACCTGTTTGGTGCAAGGAAACAATCAGTGTAAGATGGTAATGAAACAGGAAACATTTTTACAAGCAGTGCCAACTGCAATTAATTCTGCAGTTAGTTTTATGAAGGCATTTACAGCTGTTGTTTCCTAACCAGTTACATCAACTATGCAAACAGTTTGCAAGTGCTATGGTATATTAACCTCATGTGACAAATTGTGTCTCCATATTTAAAGCCAAAAAAATAAATAAATAAACAAAAGAATGGGAGCATTAAAATGTAAACACACATACTGCGTCTTCAGTGATATAATAAAATGATGAAATTAATAGGTATACTACTAGCCTCACCACAACATGATGTGCAACTATTTCTAGCTCTCTACTGCACCAGGCTAGTAAAGGATAGAGGTATAGGTGTCTCTCTGGAGCTACGGCTAGGGATTTGACAAGGGCATTTAGGTCCCTGCACCATCCCAAATATAATTGCAGTCTTGTAGTTGCACATGTAGGGGTGAACGATCTTGAGGATTTCATCCTTGGGGAGAATGTACAGAGAGCTTGTTGAACTCACTGCTCATGCCTTCAAAGAAAAAAAAATCTTAGTATTCCAAAGGTATGCAATAGGTGGACTGGACACACTAAACTGGCCATAGGTATGAGTGTGCATGTGAGTATGGTGAGGAAGAACTACCACAGCAGGGCTAGCTACCTAGCAGTGTAAACATTGCCTCTAGATGATTGTCACTGTTGAAGTGACACCCTGATCCATGTGCAGAAATGGGAAAAAGGTGGTTATGGATGGATGGATTATAATTCTACCTTCACCAAGAATGATGCTTATAATCAGGATAAAAAAAAAAAAAAAACATGGTTAGCAAACTGGTGTCATTCTGGAGTTGGGTAAGGGATCCAGTCAGTATCTGCAAGGGATGGAATAGTCAACAGATCTCCCAATCCCTGCTTTAGGGGTTGGGAGGGTGGCCTAATGGTTAAAGTGTTTGCCTTGCAAACACAAGGTGCAGGGCTTGAGTCTCACAAGAGATAATTGGCTGGGCTTAAAATGGCTCACAATGGCATTTAGCTTAGTACTAATCTATGAACCTAACCTATGAACCTACCAATGACAGTCTGTTCCATTTCACTTCTCAGGTTTGCAGACTGACTACAAATTCTGCTACCCCCTTAATGCTTCTATTAGTCAGAATTCACCCGATGGGCATCCTAACTTAGCAAATTCTATCCAGATAATATCAAGGTAGGACTGCTGAATGCCAAAAGCATAAGTAACAAATCTCTGAATACAAGGCTTTCCTTAACCTCAAAGGCATCACCATTTGTTTAATTACAGAAAAGTAGTTTTAGTATAGTGATAGCAATCCCTACATCCCAGGTACAATGCCTATCATGCATTCATATCCAATAGCAACTGTAAAGGAGTATTATATATTTATTCTGAATCCAATTGTCTCTCAACAGATTTCACATGATATAAACCTTGAAATGGCTAAAATCCCAGTTTCACTGAATAAAATTAATTAGAACATTATATCCATTGCAGAACTTCATCTAGCCATTATCCAGGCGCAAATACATTTCTTATGGATTACTTCAATTATCCCCACATAAACCAGCAAATGTATACTACCAACAACAAATATACTCAGAAATTGCTAGGCATTGCAAATGCCAATGTATTTGACTAAACTGCTGCCCCCCACCCGCTAGAGATGCTTTTCTTCTCGATTTTGTCCTTGCAAATGTTTCCAAGTTGCAGTACCCTGCTTGCTAGCTCCTCCCTAACCAAATCTGACTATCTCACTGTGCTCTTCTCCATGAAAACATGCTTTGCAGCTCCTATTAACTATAAAATTGCATACTATTTAGCAATCTTATCTTATTGATAATCACAATTGGTATAGCTCAAAGCAAACATTCTACCTGAGGTTGATGCTTACTCGTCTAAATATAGATCCCTGTAAGATACCTGTATTGAGGGACTTTTATCCATCCAATGTAAACATAACAACAAGTTTAAAATTAAATCTATATGGAAGACCTCCCACAATACCCCAGATTTGCTCTGAGTTACTGCACAATGGTACCTCCTATACTGAGCCAACAGATATTGCCAACATACTGGCCGACAGATTCAGTGCCAGCTGGCTTTAGCCCTCTCTGCCCCCAAAGGACCAATCACAATACTGGAAGAATGACAGGCACCCAGCATTACTGCAGCACAGGTTAAAGCTTCTTTGTCCAAGGCCATGAATACAGCTTCCATGGGACCCAATAATATCCCTGGCTGTGTTCTACATGAACTACAAAGCAAAATGGTGCAACATTTGTGTGCCCGGTTCAGTCACAGCCTCACCTTAACCTTTGTCCCTACTGAATGGTGCACTGCTACAGTCATCCCTCTCCATAAAGGGGAGCAACTACAGACCCCGGGAATTATCACCCGATTTAGCCTGATGAGTCTGATATGTAAAGCTATGGATCGCATCATCATGGACCTGATTAACAAAGATATAGGAAATCTTCAAACTCTATACCCCATGCAATTTGGCTATGGGAAAGGGAGATCATGCCTGCTCAACCTGGTTCACTTCTTTGAGTCAGTCACCAGGGCTGTGGATGAAGTTAGGCCATGCATACAGCCTACCTTGATCTGGCCAAGGCCTTTGATACCATTCCTCACTCAAGAATTATTGATAAACTCATCAAACTAGGCATTGACCCCTATATCACTAGGTGGGTTGCAAATTGGCTCACAGATAGAACACACAGTGTGAAAGTGGCGGACTCCAAGTCAGACTGCTGACCAGTCACGAGTGGAGTCCCGCAGGGATTGGTCCTGGGTCCTCTCTTGTTCGGCATCTACTGCTCAGAAGTCCAGGCCAACACAAAGGGACTCTGGCTGACCAAGTTCACAGACATCTGCAAGCTGGGAGCCATTATCAACTCCACAAGTGGTGCAGACATCCTACAGCAGGCCCTCACTGAGACCAATGACTGGTGTTGAAACCATGGCCTTAAGCTTAACGCCAAAAAATGCATCGTCATCTCCTTTGGTAACAGCTCAGTAACTCAGTTCCCACTAATTACCACATTGATGGGAGCCCACTGAACACTGAAGGCATTATAAGAGATCTGGGGATGCAGGTTGACAGCAACCTCTCCTTCAACTACCACATTGCCACTGTGGTCAGAAAGTCCTTCTATGTGGCACATCTCATTACCAAGGGTTTTGCATCCAGGAAGAAAGAAGTCATCGTCTCTCTATCCCCTTCCCTCATTAGACCAGTCATCGAGTATAATGGCCCATTTGGCAAGTACCTCACTAGACACCTAGAACAGCTTGAGAGGCCACAGAAGTACCTCACAAAGAGGATCCTAAGCATTAAACACATGTCCTACACAGACAGACTCAAAAGACTTCAGCTATTCTCTGTCTCATATTGCCTACTTAGAGGTGATCTTTGCCTGATTTACAAAGCCATGTCTGACCTAGCTCTGTTAGAAATGCTACATCTAAAGAAATCCCAATCCCTCCACACCACATGCTCCAGAGACATCAACCTCATTACCACAATCAACAGAACAGGCTGGAGGGACAGGTTCCTCACCCAGAGACTGCCCATGCTCTGGCATAGACTTCCCATACATGTCAAGCAGAGCACCTCACTGTCCCTCTTCAAAAGAAATCTTGATGAGTGGATGGATAATAGAAAGTTAACCCCAGGGATCACTCCAGTGTCTCTACTTGATAGAGACACTGGGAACTAATATTGGGTGGCACAATGTCATGGCACTTGTATGGGCTAGGCTTATAAAAGCTCCAGGGCCATTAGCGTAGTACACACCTGTGAATCTATGAACATGCCTTGATATCACTGGATGTACATGACTTCAGCTTTGTAAAAGACAGATCTTGCCTGTTTAACCCAGTTGAGTTTTTCAAAATGATTACTGAGGACGTGGATAAGGGCCATACAGTCCCTGCTGCCTACCTGAATTTTTTCCAAGGCCTTTGAAACTATCTCCTATGCTAGGATTATTGTAAACTCTTCTAACTCAAGACTAATCTATATCAAGTCTGCTAGACAGGTGGTAACTGGTATCTGACAGAGCCCATATTGTTAAGGCCACAGGTATTTGTTCTAGACAAAAGAATGTCCCAAGCAGTGTCCTTCATTTTTGATGTGTACTTCTGTGAGAAGACAGCAGATATCAAGGTACTGTCACTAGCCATGTTTGTTGGTGGTTGCAAACTGGAGGCAATTATCAAACACCATTCTGCTACTCAAATTCTCAGCAAGAGGTGGGCCAAACAGATGCTTGGTGTGTTAATTGTGGACTTACTCTCAATGGCAAACAATTCAGAATAGTTTTCCTTGGTGAATCTAGCATCAATGCCACATACTACAGAGATAATGGGAGGCATCATTAATCTCCCACCAGTGCTATATGATGTGTCTGAGCTTTCTGGTCTCCTCAGTTATAAGTTAGAACCTGTGAACCTATTAAACTACAATTTTCTGTACCTCAAACTTTTTCTGTACTCTTTGGGAACCAATATGCACACAGTCAGTTATTCAGAGCTGCTTTCATTTGTGCCTCAGCTTTTGGTTTAAGTTCCCCTCTCCTTAGTCACTCATGCATCACATCATGAGTAATAGGCAGCAGTTGTCTTCGCTTGCTACTATAAGTCTGAGCTTGACAATTTCATTTTCCTCTGGCCATGATCATTATACTTTGTTTAACTTTTTGGTGCTAGTGAAGCATTCCATATGATCAAACTATTGCAGGAGAAAAAATGGAATACGTTTAACTATGATTGCAGACATGTGCATCACACCTTACTAGAATCTTTAATTTGGAACAGTTTGACTCGTATTATATATCACCACTAGAATGTGTCATTGCAGTATTTAACAGGGTTTCCTCTACTTAGTTATAGCACTAAACAATGGAGCAAAGTATCCTTAGCTGACACTTGCATCATTTATAACTACCAGGCAAGTAGCAGT